>NC_051335.1:30435349-30439136 GCF_015220235.1 Choloepus didactylus
ATCCCATCACAATATCAAAAACTTAATCCCAGTAAATCCAAATTCCAATCAAATCAGTCACATCTCTGGTCTTGTCCTAAAGCAAAATTCCCCACTGGTTGGGACCTGTGAAACCTAGAACAAGTTACCTGTTTCCAAATACAAAGGAGGAACAGTCATAGGATAAACATTCCCAGTGCCATAAGGAGAACTGAAAGGAAAACAGGGTTCACAGGACCAAAACTGTTCCTAAAACCTGCAGGGCATACTTCATTAGATTTCAAACTCTGAGAATCACTTATCAAATGATGTTTTATCTTTGGGGCTTGAGAAAGCAGGAGGCCAACCCTTTCCAAGGGACTTCCTGGCAGTGCATTTATCTCCAAATGCTGGGGTGAATGCTCCATCATACCATGCACTGGGGTAACCAACTTATTCTTGGGCCAACACTCCTCAAACTTCAGGGCATCACTGGGACTCTGCCTCTCTAGGACAAAGGTTGTCTCCTCTCTGAACAGAGGGGTGGAGGCCAGGTTCTCTGCAGTCCCCAGGAAAGGTGCTCCACACTCTGTGAGAACTGGGGTGGCAGCACTCTTCCTGTACATGGAGGCAGAAGGCCTGCCCTCTGCCTTCAGGTCAAACTCATCCTTTCCACATGCATGGGTTGCTCTGCTCTCCTTGCCAGAGATTTCTTGACTCCAGACCTCAATTTTCATGGTTCTGTCTTTGAAGAAATTTTTCCATCAATTTGTTCCTTCTTCCCCCCAGTCCAGACCACCAGTGATCTGTCTATACAGAACTCACAAAAAATTGTTGGTTGGCTTGTCATGTGTCTTACAGGGTCAAAACCATCAGACAATAAAACTTTCCACAAATCCTTTCTGGATAACTTCATCTCCAATCCTGGCTTGTACTGAAATTGCTGGCTGGTTCCAGGTTTCAGTAAATCATCACAATAATCATGTGGGGATGTAGCCTTTAGGGTTTCACTTTCTGGAAGCCCAGAGTGTTCCAGACCACCAATTTCTGTTTTTTTTTTTTAACCCGTGTCCATTTCTTGGCTATCTCTTTCTTCTCACATTTTGCTGGGTCATATCTCCATGGAAATTATTTAATCAATCTTTCACCTACAGTTGATGGAGTCACATATTCATGGAAACACTCAATCAAAATATTCCAACCTAATCAACCCTAATATGTCTGCCTCCACTAGATTGCATTAAAGAATATGGCTTTTGGGTGGGACATAATATATCCAAACTGGCAACGTGTCTACATGTACAAATATAAGAATATTTTTACATGTGGGAGAACAAATGAATGTCAACCTTGCAAGGTGTGAAAAACGGATGGTATTGGGGAAAATGTAATCAAAGCAAACCAAAGTCTATGGTTAACAGTAACACATAATATATTATTTCCATTAAATGTAACAAAGGCAATATATCAAAGCTAAATGTCTATGAGAGGGAGATATAAGTGAGGAGTATGGGATTCTTGGTAAATGTGTTGTTTTCTGACATTATAATCATATTGTGTTATATGGTATTTTAATTTTTTTCTTTTCTATTACTTTTTAAATTTTTTTGAAGTGATGAATATAGTCCAGTCCCGATTGTGGTGATGAATGTATAACTATATGATGATACTCTGAATAATTTATTGTACACTGTGGATGATTGTATGGTATGTGACTATATATAATATTAAAGAGAAAAATATAAAGAGGAATACAAGTGCTGGAGAAAACATGGATAGAGGGATGTACCTATTCACTATTGGTGGGGAAGTAGAATGGTTTAGCATCAGAAGGACAGTGTGGTGGTTCCACCAGAAGCTAAGTATGTGGGTGTCATAAGATCCTGCAACCTTATTATGAGGCATATACTTAGAAGAATTGAGAGTACCACACCAATAGACATTTGCACACTGGTGTTTATGGCAGCAATATTCATGAATTGCAATGGAGGGGGATGGCCTCTGGGTACATCAACTGATGAACAGAATGGTGAACTGTGGTGTATGCATATGATAGAATATTGGGCAGCTGAAAGAAGGAATGAAGCTGTGAGATATGCAACTAAGTGCAGGGATCTTGAGGAAAGCATTTTGAGTGAAGTATGCCAGAAACAAAAAGGCAAGCATTATAATCCCTCACTAATATAGTCTAACCATAATGTGTAAACTCTAAGAATTGAATCTTAGAGCACAGCTTATCAGGGGAAAACTTGTAACAGTATCTAGATTGTAAGCTCTTACAGTAGCCGCATCTATTCCTGTGTTGCAATGTTATCTCCAAATTATAAGATGCTCAGTTTTTGTGTAACCTTGTTGGTCTCTGGAATTTGGGTATCTGTGTGACACTGGGAACTCAGAGCTAAAGCTTGGTAGCTATGAATGTCAATATTACCTCATACAGCAACTGTTTAAAAACCTGAAAAAAGTTCAGACTTTGATTAAGATATGAATGAAGTGGATCTGTTTAGGACTCAGGTAAAACTGTTTTTAAAATGCCAAATTTAATACTATATGGAGCTTTTTATTGAATGAATGAATATCATACTTGATAAGACATTTGCATGGAATGTAGGGTTTCAAGAGTAGTAAACCAGAATGAAGACCTAAGCTGTATTTTTAATTCCTATACTTTCATAAAAGGGGTATACAAGACATTATAATTAATATTTAGGACTTTACTTTTTTCTGTGGTAATGTTTGGTTATCAGAATTTTGCGTCTTTGCTGACCACACTCCATGTTTATCAATATTTCTTGTACCATACAGAAATATACTGGAAGAGTCCATGTTGTGGGATCAAAGAACCAGTTAACAAAGAAAGGCAAGTGGAATTCATTTCCTTGCCAGGGCCAAAAAGTAACAAATTCTTTGTAAATTTGGTCAGGACCCAAATCAACTTTTATATTACTGCATTTAATAATTTTGTAATTTTGTTTTACATGGCTCTTTTTACATATTCCAAATTAATTCAAGCTATTTAGTAAATGACAATTTCATCAACATGTTTACAGCTTCCAACACTAGGCTAAGAAGTAAAATGTTAAATGTGGGAGGACAACCATGCCCAAAGTGAAAGGAGGTATTCCCTGCTTCACCCTTCAGATACCAATCATGTAAAAAAAAATAACAGAGCATCACAGACTTGTTATTATAGCATTCTATTTATAATGAATACCTGGTGAAAAACTTATTTTTTCTGCTATCACTGAACAACTTGCATCATACTGCAGAACTCTATGGTATGACGCAGTGTAATTTACTATTTAATTTTTTGATTATACTGAGATATATTCACATACCATACAATCATCCAAAGTGTACAATTGTTCACAGTACCATATAGTTGTGTATTCATCACCACAATTAATTTTGAACATTTTCATTACCACAAAAAGTATAAAATTAAAGTAAAAAAGACCCAAAACATCCCATCCCCAAATCTGTCCCTATTATTCATTTACTTTTTTGTATCCATTTTTCTACTCATTGTCCATACACTGGGTAAAGGGAGTGTGAGCCACAAGGTTTACACAATCACAGGTCACACAATGTAAGCTATATTGTTATACAATTGTCTTCAAGAATCAAGGCTACTGGGTTGAAGTTCAACAGTTTCAGGTATTTCCTTCTAGCTATACCAGTAAACTAACAACTAAAAAGGGCTATCCATGTAACACTTAAGAATAACCTCCAGAATGTCCTCTCAACTCCACTTGAAAACTATCAGCCACTGAAACATTATTTTTTTATTTCTCTTCCCCATTTTTATCAAGAAGCTTTTCTCAATCCC
>NC_051335.1:30623695-30775091 GCF_015220235.1 Choloepus didactylus
CCCATGCCCCACACCTATTCCAACCATGACTTAAGAGTATAATAAAACAAGATTAACACTGACTAATATTTTTAGCAAGTGACCACGCCAAATACAATTAACCAAATGAATTTCAAGATGAAAATGTTCTATGGTTAGTACCTAATTCTGTCTGGCAATAAATGATGTTCTTAATCAACCACAGTCAAAATCACAAGATTTCTATAAAAAAGCAATCTAAGGTAAAAACCAAGAGAACTGCATACTAGGAACTGAAATCATCTTCAGCTGTGCCACTGATTCTCTGTTTAACACTGGATTATAACTTAGTCTAATTATGATTGTAAGTTAAACATGGATGAAATACTCTGCTTGAATGCACAACAGGCTGGTACGAGAATAGTAGGGACAAATGGGGACACTTAATCTTTGCAAAGATACACTATGTGAATTAAGACTGGTGCTTATTTCTTGATTATAAACATCACAATTCACACATTACATTTTTTGGTTGGGGAAAGCCTTTCCAGAAACACATGTACACGTGTGTGTGTGTATATGTATGTATATATACATATACTTTTCACATTTGGCTGATTTTAAGCAGAATGTCCGAGATATCAGGGAGCTCCAAGTCAGTCCTTAGTATCCTATAATTTCAATGTCAAAACTTATCTTAGAATAACTGGAAACTGAAAAGAAACTCTTCCCAAGTCACAGAGCTAGGGCTAGCTGGGACTAGAAGCCAAATTTTCTGACTCTTATCCAGTGGTCATTCTATCACACTACAAAAAATACCTGTTTTCTTGAAAAAGCATTCCTTCACTTTCCCATATCTATTCTCTTCAATAAAAAAGATACTACCTTGAAGGATTCTAAGGGAGGGGGAAACCCAAGTATGTATGTCTATTTCATCACTTTTATCCTTTATACTTTTAAAAGTTTTTAAAAAACAAGCATGTTAAATTTTTAATAAAAGAAAATATAAAAGCCAACACAAAAACAACTCTCAGTTTCTAACAAACTTGTGAGAGATCAGTTCACACTTATCCTAAAACTGGCATGGCACTGTTTTACTATTTTAATCTTCAGGAAAGGGAGCCCCATTTCTAAAACCCTTAATGTCTTCTTCCAACCAATTCCAGATTCAAGATCCTATCAAACCAAACACTGATCGCCTGATTATGGTCAGATGATGGTGGAGGTTTAGCCTCTGTCCAGGACTGAATGATGGAAATGCCAACAAGTCACAGGATAAGGGCATTTGGCTTTGTTTTCTATCATTAACAAGCTCCAGACCCTTTTTCTAAAACATTACCTCCCTCTTTCCATCAAACCAAACAACCATCCATATTGCTTCTACTGGCTACTGCACTCCCTCTTTTCAAAGAATTAAAATAAAAATCAATGGAAACAATACTTATATCTAATTACAAAACCTAGAGATAACTACTGATAACATTTGTGTATATTCCTCTGCAAATTTTACACACAAATAAACACATTTTGCATAAAAAAGGGATGGTACTATACTAGTTTTGAGCCTACCTTTCCCTCTTAATTTCCTTCCATGGACAACATGTTACATCAAAAACGAACTTTCATCATTTTTAATAACTGCACAGTACATACATTATACAGATATACTTTATCATCTATTCATTCCCTCACCCAAGAGTTTAAGACATTTAGACTACTTTCAGTTTTTCATTAAAAAATTTGTAAGAAAATGGGTTAATGGATTAAATTTTAATATATTTCAACCACTTGTTCATACAATAATTATGCCGATAATACTCAACAACTCAGGCAGTACATTTGCCACAATCCTCATTTTAACAAAGAAAAAACAGTGCAAAGTAAGTTAACTGACTTTCATAGGAACAAGATTCATTTATATAGCTCAGCAGCAAGAAGGCAGGAATCTTTTCTTCCAGAATGCTGTATAACAAACACAAGAGAAGAAATACAAGATTTCTAGTACAAACTGTTTCTATATCTTCCCCTTTAGATTAATCGCAACATACTATCAATACAAAAAACAAAGATTATGACAGCAAAAAAGCATTTGTAACAGGATCCTCAGAACATTTCTTTGGGAAAAACAGTTTAGCAAAGTCCAGAACAAGTTTAAAATATTTTAATAAAGAAAAATTTCATCCCAATATAAAACATATCAATCTGGGGAGAGGCTTTTTGCTTTTTTCCCCTTAAATCATGCACACACATTAGTTGCTATAGTAACACTATTGAGAACAATATTGGAACAAAATCTACAATCACTAGGCCAACAGTCATCAAAATGAGGTTTAAATTACATCCAAATGTGTACCTTTACTTTTCTTTGTCTAAACTTGATTTTGCCTTAAATAAGTCTAAAAGCTTACAAGGTTGGAAAAGCCTGGCATATATTCTAGTTCACAATCTAAATTAGTTTAAGCTTTAAAATGAATAGCTAAATAAAGAAAACAAAATGAATGATAAATTAAAAGTTTAAGTTAATTTATTTAGAAGTTTAAAATACTTGCAAGCTGACAAAAATTCCCATCTAATTAATTCTGAAATTCAACCTTGAAAATAAAAGTTTTTTAAAAACAATAAAGGCTGTGCTAGGAGAGGAGGCGCCATGTTTCAAAAACACTTTGCTTGCCATCACTTTGAATTTGAGTTTTCTAAGATCTGGAAATAAAATGTCACTAGAATACTTACATGATCCACTCAAAAACCTAGGAAAAAAATCCTATTACTTAAATAAGTTTAGACTCTTTGTAAAGAAATTTAATATTCCTGGTCGAAAAGTCTCTGCTTTCAAATATGAAAACTTTCTTCTCAAACTATACTGGAAACAAAGTGCAGTGTATTTAAAAAGTAACTAGAGAGCTCTTCAATGGAGTTCAGACACCAACTCATATCAGATTTTTTGGTCAAAAGTACATAACTGTGCTGTTTTGAAACTGTTATGGACCCCAGAAGAGCCACGATCTTTTAACCCAATCTTGTTGGGTGGAATCTTTTGATTGTTTCCATGGAGATGTGACTCACTCAACTGTGGGTGAGGGCTTTGATTAAATTATTTCCATGGAGATGTGACCCCACCCATTATGGGTGGGTCTTGATTAGTTCACTGGAGTACTTACAAGCAGCTAAAAGCTGACACACTGCTGACTTTTGGAGACACTTGGAGATGCAGACAGAAGGACGTGTGGAGATGCTAAGCTAAGAGATGAAGCCCAGGGTTTGCCCTGGAGAAGCTAAAAGACAACCCCAGATGCTTAGAGAGAAACGCCCTGGGAGAAAGAAGCAAGGATGCACAGGAGCTGAGAGAGATGAGTGAAGACAGAAGCCCAGAGACATTTTGGAGAAAGTCATTTCGAAACATAACCTGGGAGCAAAGGACCAGCAGACACCAACCACGTGCTTTTCCCAGATGACAGAAGTGTTGCAGACACCATCGGCCTTATTCAGTGAAAGTGTTCTCTTGTTGATGACTTAGCATGGACACTTTTATGGCCTTAGAACTGTTAATTTGTAACCTAATAAATCCCCTTTATAAAAGCCAATCTATTTCTGGTATTCTGCATAATGGGAGCATTATCAAACCAGAACAGTACCCTTTGCCAAATATATTTATAAATACATTCAGATTCCCAAAGCAAATTGTTGGTGTGAATCAGATAGTGACAATTATAGAACCTGTCACTTTTCAAGAAAGAAAAGGCAGGTCTACCAAAGAGACTTTGGTGGTAGGCAAAAACCAGAGTCTTCTTTGATAAAAATGTTTTCTATTCAAACATTTAAATAACTAAATACAATAGTTAGCATTTAACCTTTAAAAACTGGTTAACTATTACAATCATTACACACACCACATGCCACTATGAAGTAGAGGACTGTGATTCTAGATTTTATATGACTGTAGTGACCTTTCAGAGATGGCAGCTTTCCAACTAGAGCCTGAATTGGAACTCAAGTTTCATTCCACACAATCTAAGAGTTTCCATTATCTATTTCATAAACACTGTTATGTTCTCTAACTTAACTACAGCTGTGCTACAAAAAGGAAGAAGAAAAAAATACAAATTGTAAAATAGGGAGAAAATAGAAGAGATACAAAAGCAGCCACTTAGCAGTTCAAATCATATCTGAAAGAAAAGAAGGCATTAAAAGATAAAAAGTAAAATGATAAAAAAGATATAAATAAGATCATCCAGTATTTCTTATTTTGACCCAATTTCCTCCACAATTTCTATCCCAAAATAATAAACCTGGTGTGAAAAACTTGATCAAGTTAACATTAGTAATTGAAGAGACAAAAGCGAGGCATTCACCTACTTAATTCCCCCTAAAAGTATCAAAGCTTCAATTTTCTGCTGCTCCTACTCCTGAAAGTATTAAAAGAGTTATATATGTATCCGCTAACCTAACCAATTAAGTAACACACTTTAGGATATTAATAGTCAGGTACTGACTCAAGTACCTATATTAGTTTGGGACCACTGATCATTCCAAAGTGTTAGATATGTACTTCTGAACGCCCCACTAAATGAAAATGGAACGAAGTGAAAGATTTCTCTCCATCAGAGACAATTTTATGTTTGAAATGCAGATTCCAACACATAATGTATTTCCCCTGCTACAAACAACTGATTTGATAAAAGAAGACCTGTGTCAGCCTTTTGAATTTCAGAAGGAAGTTTAATGGCAGGATTTAGCGTAAATGAATTTTATATGTATAAAGGTGACAACTTTGTAAACTGAGAGGCTTTATGTATAGTGGGTGAAGTTCTCAGTACAGTACCTGGTTCACCAATGACCTTTGTGTTGCTAAAAATTCAATGGTCAATTCTCAGACCTGATCTTCCTTGACCCATTAGTAACATAAAACAGAATTTTATCACTCTCCTCAATAAAACATTTTATTTTCTCTTGGTCAGCTAAATGGGAGAACTCTGCTGGTGTTATTTACCATTTTCTCTTATTTCTAACACCTCTGCTAAAGTTGCTAAGGAAGATGCTTACCTTAAAAAACAGAACAAACTGTATTTCAATACACGGAGAAGGTTTCATGATATCTTGACCAAGTTTTTTTTTTAAATGCAATTTTATTGCGATATATTCATATATCATAAAATGATCCAAAGTATACAAGCAATTGTTCACAGTATCATATAGTTGTGCATTCATCACCACCATCAATGTTCTGAACATTTTCCTTACCCCAAGAAATAAAAATAAAAACAAGAATAAAAATGAAAGTAAAAAAGAACATGCAAAACATCTGGTACTCCTTTTCCTTCTTATTATTCATTTATTTTTTGTCCCCCATTTTTCTGCTCATTTGTCCATACACTGGATAAAGGGAGTGTGAGCCACAAGGTACTCATAATCACAGTCACACAGTATAAGATATATAGTTATATGATCATCTTCAGGAATGAAGGATACTGGATTACAGTTCGACAGTTTCAGGTATTTCCTTCTCGTTATTCTAATACACTAAAATCTAAAAAGGGATATCTATATAATGCATAAGAATAACCTCCAGAATGACTTCTTTTTTTAATTCAATTTTATTGAGATATATTCACATATCATGCAGTCATACAAAGTATACAGCCAATTTTTCACAGAACCATTATGTAGTTGTGCGTTCATCACCACAGAATGGCTTCTTGACTCAATCTGAAATCTCTCAGGTACTGAAACTTTTATTTCTCTTCCCCCTTTTAGTCAAGGTGGCTTTCTCAATCCCACGATGCTGGGTTCAGGTTAATCCTGGGGAGTCATGTCCACGTTGCCAGAGATTTACACCCTTGGGAGTCATGTTCCACATAGAGGGGAGGGCAGTGAGTTTATCTGCAGAGTTGGCTTAGAAAGAGAGGCCACATCTAAGCAAGAAAAGAGGTTCTCTGGGGGTGACTCTTAAGAACAATTATAAGTAGGCTTAGCCTCTCCTTTGCAGTAACAAGCTTCATAAGGGCAAGCCCCAAGACCGAGGGCTTGGTCTACTACAATGTAGTCCCCAGTGCTTGTAAGAATATCAGGAATTCCCCAGATGGGGTAGTTTAATATTTGCAATTTTTCCCTGGCCCCTCAAGGGGGCTTTGCAAATACTTTTTATTCTCTGCCCAAATTACTCTGGGATATATCAGGGTTTCATGCTAACCTGTACAAACCAACCAGATCTCACCCCCATTCAAGGTTCCATGTAATTATGGTGTTTGAGTAAACTAACCATACAAGTTACATTACAGAGCATACTACAGAAAATACAAATTTTCCACCAAGTAAAAATCACTTCCTGTGTTCTCACATGGAAATCGCAGTTTTAAAACATAGTCAATATCTGGTTTACCTTAGACCTAACCAAGTCCATCTTGTTCATGTCTCTAATTAAAGTCCAATCTCTTTTTCAGCTTCTTTAACATTTATTGTACAGGGTAATGCTGATATTCATAGCTGCGGAACTCAGGCTCTGAGTCTCGGTTGACACACAGATACCCAAAGTTCCAGAGACAACCAGGTTATACACAAACAGATCATAATGTCAGAATTTAGAAATAACCATTACACCTCATGAACAGATGTGACTTCTGTAAGAGCTTACAATCTAGGAACCTTTACCACAAGCCTTCCCCTGATAACCTATGCTCTCAGATACAATTCTCAGAGTTTGCACATCATAGTTACCCCATATTAGTGAGGCGTTTTAATGCTTGTCTTTTTGATTCTGGCTTATTTCAGTCAACATACTGTTCTCAAGGTCCCTTCACCTAGTGGCATACCTCACAGCTTCATTTCTTCTTGCTGCCACTCAATATTCCATTTTATGTATTTACACCACAGTTCACTATTCGTTTATCGGTCAGTGTACCCTTAGGTCACCTCCATCCACTGTGAATTGTCAATAATGGCACCATAAACACCAGTGTACAATGTCCATTCATGTCCCTGCTCTCAGTTCTTCCAAGTATATACCGAATAATGGGGTTACAGAGCCATATGGCAACCCCAAAGTTAGCTTCCTTTAGAACCACACTGCCCTCCAAATGAGCTGCACCATTCTGCTTCCCTACCAATAGTGAATAGGTACATCCCTTGATCCACATTTTCTCCAGCACCTGTATCCCTCTGTTTATTTTTTAAACAGTTTTATTCACACACCATTCAATCTGTTCTTCATTCCCTACCACAACCTGTATGAGGACATTTCCACTTCTTCCACAAAGAAAGAGGAAAAGGAGAAACAAAATGAAGACTAGAAATATAAAAGATCAAAGAAAAATAAAAATGAAATACAAGGAAAAGGTCACACACCACCACCACCACCAAGAATCCCATACTACTCCCTTATATTCCCTTCTTATAGGCATTTAGCTTTGGTATACTGCATTTGTTACAATTAGTGGAAGCATCTTACAATGTTACCATTAACTATGGACTCTAGTTTGGATTGACTGTATTTTTTCCCCTACACCATCCAATTTTCAACACCTTGCAATGTTGACACTCATTTGTTCTCCCTCTTTTAAAAACATTTTATATGTGTAAATATCATCACCATTCTTAACCACTCTAGGTTTTGCTAAGTTAAACAATCCTAGTTTTTATCTTCTATCTTTCCTTCTGGTGTCATACATGTGCCTAGCCTTCCTCTTTCAGCCATACTCTCACTCATCTTTGTTCACAGTACTTACAATATCATGCTATCTTCACACAGTATTATGGTATTCATTTCTGGATCTATATAATCAATCCTGTTGAATCTTATATACTACTTCAACATCAAATGCCTAATTTCTAATCTCTTTCTCTCTCCTAATCCGTGTTCTCAATTTTAGCTCTCAAATTTTGCTCATCAATGTTAGTTCATATTAGTGTGTCCATAGAATATCTGTCCTTTTGTTTCTGACTAATTTCACTCAACATGTCTATGGTCTACCATTTTGTCTTTTGGATTTTATATGTCATAACTTATTTTATTTTTATTCCTCTTCCCCCTCTCTTTTACTGTTAGTCTTCATTTGTACTCTCTTCTTTAAACCTCTCTCTCCTGTCTTTTCCTATCGGCCTGTAGTGCTCCCTTTAGTATTTCTTGTAGAGCAGGTCTCTTGTCCACAAACCTTCTCACTGTCTGTCTGAAAATATTTTAAACTCTCCCTCATTTTTGAAGGACAGTTGTGCCAGATACAGAATTCTTGGTTGGCAGTTTTTCTCTTTCAGTATCTTAAATATATCATGTCACTGCCTTCTGTCCTCCATGGTTTCTACTGAGAAATCTGCACATACTCTTCTTGAGCTTCCTTTGTATGTGATGGATCACTTCTCCTGCTGCTTTCAGAACTCTCTCTTCATCTTTCACATTTGATAATCTATTATGTTTTTTTGGAGTAGGTCTATTTGGATGTATTCTGTTTGGGGTATGCTGAGCTTCTTCGATCTGTAATTTTATGTGTTTTGTAAGAGATGGGAAATTTTCAGTGATTATGTCCTTTATTATTCTTTCTGCCGCTCTTCCCTTCTCTCCTCCTTTTCGGACACTGTCCCATGACATGTATGTCCGTGCACTTCATGTTGTCATTCAATTCCCTGAGATCCTGCTCATATTTTTCCATGGAGAGGATTGTCGGAAGATGGTGAAGTAATCAGTCCCTCTACCAGAATAACTATTAAACAGGTGGGAACCTCTGAATCAACTATTTTGAAACTCCAGAATACAGAACACTCCAACATTCAGGGAAGAGCAGGAAGAAGAGGCTGGTAAATCACGTTAAATGCTCATCAATTATACTCTCCACACAGTGGTTACCATTACCCATCCCCTGGTCCCATGGCTGGCAGCAGTGAGGTCCTCAACCAGGCCCCTGGTGCAACTTGCTGGTGCCAGGGTGGGAGATAAGGACCTAGTTCCCTAAGATCTGGAGGTGTGGGGTCCAGTCACTGATGACTGTTTTGGTGGCCTGGAGCAAAGGCTTAGGTGGTTTATGTTCTGCAGTGGAACATCCAGGAGAAGGAGAGCACATTTTATGACCATAATAAAATGAAGCTAAAAATTAGTAACAGGTGAAGAACTGGAAAACTCACAAATATATGGATGTTAAACAACATGCTCTTAAACAATCAGAGGTCAAAGAAGAAATTGCAACAGAAATCAGTAAATAACTCCAGATGAATGTAAATGAGAACATATCATAACAAAACTTACGGGATGTAGTAAAAGCAATGTTAAGAGGAAAATTTATAAACCTAAGTGACTACATTAAAAAAGATGAGCTAAAATAGAAAAGAACCAACTGCATACCTGGAGGAACTAGAAAAAGAATGGCAAAATAATCCAAAAGCAAGCAGAAGGAAAGAAATAACGAAGATCAGAGCAGAAATACATGACCTTGAGAATTAAAAAGCAATAGAGAATTTAAAAAACTAAAAGTTGGGTCTTTGAAAAGATCAATAAAATTGACAAACCCTTAGCTAAAGTGACAAGAAAAAAAAAAGGAGAAGATGAAAATAAATTCAGAAATGACAGGGGACACTGACCCCACAGAAAATTAAAGGGATCATAAGAGGATACTATATGCCAAAAAATTAGACAAATTCCTAGAAACACATGAACACCCTACACTGATTTGAGAAGAAAGCAGAAGACCTCAACAGACCAATTACAACTAAAGGAACTGAAATAGTCATCAAAATCTCCCATCAAAAAAAAAGCCCAGGACCAAATGGCTTCACAGGTGAATTCCACCAATCATTCCAAGAAGAATTAATACCAATCCTGCTCGAATGCTTCCAAAAACTTGAAGGGGGGGGGAACAATACATAACTCATTCTATGAAGCCAAATTCACCCTAATACCAAAGCCAGATGAAGATACCACAAGAAAAGAAACATATAGACCAATTAGTCTAATGAATATAGATTCAAAAATCCTCGACAAAATACTAGCAAATAGAATCCAAAAGCAGATTAAAGAATTATATATTATGATTAAGGTATGATCTTGGGTTTTCCCCCAGGTATGCAAGTGTGGCTGAACACAAGAAAATCAATTAACCTAATATACCACATTAAAAATCGAATGGGAAAAACCACATGATCATCTCAATTGAAGCAAAAAAGGGATTCAACCACAACCAGCATCCATGCTTGATAAAAACACTTTAAAAATAGGAACAGAAGAAAACTTCCTCAATATGATAAAGGGCGTGTAAGAAAAACCCACAGCTAACAGAGGACTCAATGGTGAAAGACTTAAAGCTTGCCCTCTAAGATCTGGAATGAGACAAGGATGCCCAATGTCACCAATATCATTCAACACTGTACCATAAGTTCTAGCTAGAGCAATAAGGCAAGAAAAAGAAATAACAGGCATTCAAATTGGAAAGGAAGAAGTAGAACTTTCACTATTTGCAAATAGCATGATCCTATATGTAGAAATTTCCAAAAAAATCTAGAAAAAAGCTACTAGAGCTAATAAATGAGTTCAGCAAAGTAGAGGTATACAAGATAATCACGCAACAATCAGTAGTGTTTCTATACACTAGTAATGAGCAATCTGAGGAGGAAATCCAGAAAAACATCCCACTTACAATTGCATCTTTAAGAATGAAAAATCTGGGAATAAATTTAATCAAGGATGTAAATGTTCTGTATTCAGAAAACTACAAAACATTGCTTAAAAAAAAGAATACCTAAATAAATGGAAAGACATTCCATATTCCTGGATTGGAAGACTAAATATCATTAAGATGTCAATTATACCCAAATTGGTTTACAAATTCACAATTCCAATTAAAATTCCAACAGCCTAATTTGCATAAATGGAAAATTCAACTACCAAATTTATTGGGAAGGTAAGGGGCCCCGAATAGCTAAAAACATCTTGAAAAGAAGAACAAAGCTGGAGAACTCACACTTCCTGATGTTAAAGCATATTACAAAGCTACAGTGGTCAAAACAGCATGGTACCATCATAAAGATAGGGATATTGATCAATGGAACTAAATTGAGAGTTCAGAAATAGACCTGCACATTTATAGCCAATTAATCTTTGACAAGGCTGCCAAGTCCACTGAAGTGGGATAGAACAGTCTCTTCAACAAATGGTGCTGGGAGAACTGGATATCCAAATTCAAAGGAATGAAAGAAGACCTCACAATTTACACAAAAACTAACTCAAAATGGATCAAAGACATAAATATAGGAGCCAGGATCATCAAACTCAAGAATAAAATGTAGGGAAGCATCTTCAAGACTTTGTGGTAGGAGGTGGTTCCCTTGACCTTACCCAGAAAGCATACGCAATGAAAGAAAAAAATAGACAAATGGAACTTCCTCAAAACGGAATGCTTTTTTGCTTCAAAGGAATTTGTCTAAAAGGTGAAAGGACAGCCTACTCAGTGGGAAAAAAAAATTTGGAAACCACATATCTGATAATAGCTTAATATCTAGAACATGTGAAGAAATCCTACAACTCAACAATAAAAAAGACAAATCATCCAAATAAAAAATGGGCAAAAGATATTAATAGACATTTTTCCAAACAGTAAATACGAATGGCTATAAAGCATGTGAAAAGGTTTTCAACATCACCAACTATAGGGAAATGCAAATCAAAACCACAGTGAGATATCATTTCACAACTACTAAAATGGCCACTGTCCAAAAAACTACAAGTGTTGGAAAGGATGTGGAAAAATAGGAAAACTTATTCAATGCTGGTGGGATGTAAAATGGTACAGCCACTGTGGAAGACAGTGTGGTGGTTCCTCAGGAAGATAAGCAGAGAACTGCCAAATGATCTGGCAATCCCACTGCTAGGTATATATTCAGAGGAACTTAAACCAGGGACATGGCCAGACATTTGTATACCCAATGTCCATAGCGGAATTATTCACAACCGCCAAAAGATGGAAGCAGCCCAAGTATCCACGAGTTGTTGAATGGATAAACACAATGTGGTATACACATGCAATGGAATATTATGCAGCTGTAAAAAGGAATGAACCTCTGAACATGCAACAACATGGATGAACCTTGAAGACCTTATGCAGAGTATAATAGCCAGACACAAAAGGACAAATATTATATTATCTCACCAATGAACTAAGTACAACAAGCAAACTAAGAGTTAGAATCTAGAATATAGGTTACCAGGGGATAGAATGGGAGTAGAGAATGGGAAGCAGAGATGCTTAATTTGTGCAGAATTTCTATTTAGGTTGAATGTATATGTTTGGAAATGGATAGTGGTAAAGGTAGCACATTACTGTAAGTGTAATTAACAGCTCTGAATTATGTTTGTGAATATCACTGAAAGAGGAAGTTTTGGGTTGAGTATGTTACTGGACAGAAACTTAGAAGATAAAACATGGGGCTGTATAACACAGTGAACCTTGTTGTGGACTATGAACTGTGGTTTATAGTACAAATATGAGAATGTTTTTACACGAACTAGAACAAATATACAACACTATTACAAGATATTAATATTAGGGTGGTATGCTGGTTTGAATCTGTTATGTACCCCATAAAAGACTATGTTCTTTTAATCCAATCTTGAGGGTGCAGATTTATTATGGGTGGGATCTTTTGATTAGGTTGTTTCCATGGAGATGTGAACCACCTAACGGTGGGTAGGACCTTTTAAATAGATTATTTCCATGGTGATGTGACCCCACTCATTCAAAGTGGGTCTTAATTAGTTTACTGGAGTCCTTAAAAGAGCTCAGGGAGAAAGAGAGAGCTCAGAGCTGACACATACCCAGATGCTTGGAGATGCAGACAGAAAGATGTTTGGAGATGTTAAGCTAAGAGTTGAGACCCAGAGTTTGCCCCAGAGAAGCCAAGTGAGAATCCACAGATGCTTAAAGAGAAAGTCACTGGAATCAGAAGCTGAAGGCAATGCAACCCAGGAGCAAAGGACCAGGAGACGCTAGCTATGTGCCTTCCCAGCTGTCAGAGGAGTTCTGGATGCCATCAGCCTTTCTTCAGTGAAGGTATCCTCTTGTTGATGCCTTAGTTTGGACACTTTTATGGCCTTAGAACTATAAATTTGTAACATAAGATATCCCTTTTATAAAAGCCAATCCAACAGAATATATGCTATGTGAAATTAGAACCCCCTACTTACATCGACCTGGCAACGTGGGACACGACTCCCAGGAATGAACCTGACCCAGTCATCGAAGGACTGAGAGTGCCTTCTTGACCAAAAGGGGGGAAAAAAGGTAACTAAATACGGTTTCAGTGGTTAAGAGATTTCAAATAGAGTCAAGAAGCTATCCTGGAGGTTAATATTATGCAAGCTTCAGCCAGATATTCCAAATGGCCACAGTATGCCAAGCCCAAATCAACAGTAGTCCAGAAAATCCTAAAGAATACCCAAGTCCCTATCAGAGACTCTAAACTTAAATCCTCTGGCATGTTCCTATGCCAGATAAGTTCCAAAACCCAGAGGCAACAGCCTCTTTAAGAATATCAACCAGATGCAGCCCCCTTCCTCATAATGTTGAAACCCCTTTTCAATATGAACAACTTAGGGTGGTCACTGCCCAGATATCCCTGAAGATTGAAACAGCGATCAAATGAGAGGGAGGAGTAGCAAAACAAGATATGACTTAACAAAGGATTACAAATACAGAATCTTTATATAATTTTTTTTAAGTCTCTAGGGTATTAGAACATCTAGAAGGAAACAACTAAAATGGTGGAACTGTAACCCATAACATTGTTTGAAATTTGTTTTATAACTACTTGTTAAATCGTACTTCAAAAGTTATCACTTTTCTGTATATATGTTATATTTCACAATTTAAAAATGTTGAAAAAAGGCCAATCTGTTTCTGGTATTTTGCATTCCAGCAGCTTTAGCAAGCTGGAACAGGTGGTATATGGAAAAAATACATCTAATATAAACTATGGACTATAGTTAAAAGTAATCTTAATATTCTTTCACCAGTTGTAACAAAGGTCTCACACTAATGCTAAGTGTCAACAATAGGGGGGTGTATGGGAATGCTGTATTTTTTTACATGACTTTTCTGTAAACCTACAACCTCTATAATTAAAAAAAACAATAAACATTTCATTTTCATGAATTGGAAGACTTAATATTGTTAAGATGGCAATACTACCCAATGTGATCTATAGATTCAACACAATCCCTATCAAAATCCCAGCTAACTTCCTTGCAGAATGTTACAAGTTTATTCTAAAATTCATATCGAATTTCAAGGGACCCAAATAGCCAGAAATATCTTGAAAAAGAAAAAAAGTAAGTGAACCCATAATTTTCTATTTCAAATCTTACTACAAATCTACAGTACAGTAATCAAGACAGTATAGTACTGGCATAAAAATAACCAACAGATTAGAACAGAGTCCAGAAATGAACTCATATATTCATGGTGAATTAATTTTTGACCTTAGTACCAAGAACATTCAATGGAAAACGAATCGTTGTTTCAACAAAGGGTGCTGGGACAACTGCAGAGCCACATGCAAAAATGTTGGACCCTTTCACAAAAAATAATAAAATGGATCATAGGCCTAAACATAAGAGCTAAAACTATAAAACTCTTAAGAAGAAAACAGGGGTAAATCTTCATGACCTCAGATTTGCCAGAGATTTCTTAGGTATGACATCAAAAGATTAAGCAACAAAAGAAAAAATAAATTGCACTTCATCAAAATTTAAAACCTGTGTATAAAATGATACCATTAAGAAAGCAAATAACCCACAGATGGGAGAAAATATTTGCAAATCATATAACTGGTGAGGGAGTAGTATCCAGAAGATATAAAGGCCTCTTACAACTCAACAAAAAAAAGACAAATAACCCTATTAAAGAAGACAGCCAAATAAGCACATGAAAAGATGCTCTACGTTTAAGTCAGAGAAACACAAATAAAAACCAGAACAAGATACTATTTCACAACAACTAGGATGGCTATAATAAAAAAAAGGAAAATAAGCTTGGTGAGAATGAGGAGAAACTGGAACCCACATATATTATTGGTGGGAATGTAAAATGGTTCAGTCACTGTGAAAAACAGTTTGGCAGTTCCTCAATAAATTAAACATAGATTTACCATATAACCCAGATATTCCACTCCAGATATATACCACTTAGAAGAACTGAACAAATGTTCATTGCAGAGCTATTCACAGTAGCCAAATGGTAGAAACAAGCCAGATGTACATCAACTGTTGAATGGATTAACAAAATGTGGTATATCCATAACCTTAGAATATTAATTGGCCAATAAATGAAGAAAGTATTGATACATGCTATAACTTTAATGAACCTTGAAAACATTTGACTAACTAAAAGAAGCCAATCACAAAGGGTCATGTATTGTATGATTCCATTTATATTAACATCCAGAACTTGCAAATCTATAGAGACAGAACGTAGATTGGTGGTTGCCTAGGCCTGAAGGTGATGGGCAGACTGGGAGAGGGTGATAGCTAAAAGGTATGGGGTTTCTTTTTGTGGAGATGAAAATGTTCTAATATTGATTGTGGTGATTTTTGCACATATCCATAAATATACTAAAAAACATTTGAAGCACTTTAAATGGATCAATTGTATGACATGAATTGTAGCTCAATAAAGCTGTATGAAATATTTTAAAATTAAGTCTAGCCTACAATTGCAGTAACAAAGTATATATGTGGATAAGGACAAGAGGAAACTGCAGAAAAAATGACTATATTAGGGTGTTAGAATTTAGGGTAGTTTTGTTTTCTTTTTTGTTAAAATTTATACAGTATGTTTAAATGATTTAAAAATTACAATCCAGAAATGTTTGTAACTCACCTTTATAAATAAGAGGTTTATCTTTATCTTCTGTCTTCTCCCTACTAGCTAATTCAAGAAAATCTTCAATCAAGTCCAGAGATATAAGAGACTGGCTGAAAACAAGCCTTAAAAAAAAACAGATTAGGGTTCATGAATTGGAACCATTTACTATGGATTACATAGTAAAGTTATCACTTCATCCTAAATTGATCTACACATTTAATGCAATTCTAATCAAAACTCCAACAAGATTTTTTGTAGAAGTTAACAAGCTGATTCTAAAATTCATATGGGAATCCATGTGGAATAGCAAACCAATTTTGAAAAAGGAAAACAAAGTTGGAGGACTAACACTACGTATTTCAACACTTATAAAGCTATAGTAGTATAGACAGTGTGGTATTGGTGAAGTAACACACACATCGATTAATGGAAAAGAACAGATTCCAGACACAGACCTGAACGATATGGTTAACTGATTTTTTGACAAAGGTGCAAAAGCAATTCAACGGAGAGAGAACAATCTTTTCAACAAACAGTCTTGATAAAATTTGGCATCCATATCCCAATAAGTTTGATATAAACCTCACAGTTTATACAAAAACTAATTCAAAATGGACTGTAGATCTAAATGTAAAACATAAAACAACAGAAGTTTTGGAAAACCTCAGAGAAAATCTGTGTAATTTGGGGTTAGGCAAACAATTCTTAGATGTGACACCAAAGAAGCATGCTCTAGGAAAGAAAATATTTAATAAACTGGACTGCAAAATTTAAAACTTTTGCTCCACAGAAGACACTGTTTAGAGGATATAAAAAATAAAATCTTCCTACTACAAAAAAGTATTCCAGTTTTTAAAAATTGTACAGCTTCTACAACACATTGTCATTCAATTTCTCTATCCCAGTAGTTTTCTAAGTTTATAGCCATGGTAACTATTTGTTTACACAAAGTGTTATGCAGAAGTTAAAATAAAATAACTAATAAAAGTAAGCAGCTTTAGGCATTAGGGAAGAAGGGAAGAAAAAGGTAACAAACCTTCCCCTCCCTCTCCAGGTCACCAACTTGTTGGTACTCTCTGAGAAACAGTTTGAAAATCACTTCTCTGCTCTATCCCATTGGTTAGAAACAAATGGACCTAAATACACACTGGAAATGAAAAAATTCTAGAAGGAGAATGTGGGAGGGCTCTTTCTCTCCTTTATTATACAAACAAAGAGGTTCAGTAAACAAGGGACCAAACACCTATGGCAAGCAAGCTTTTTTGGCTTTGTTTTGATTCTGAAAGCTGCACTACAGGAAAAGGAGCTGCTTATGACTCCAACAGATCCTTCTCCAAAAGATTCTTCAAAACTTTCTGTTAGGAATCTTCAGTCTCAGTGAAAAGAAAAAAGAAAAAAACCAAGCTACAAAATAGTTACTTGTAAAACCACATATAAATTTTTTTATTGTATGGCTTCCTGAGTTCTGTAGTGTTGAAGTCTACTGTCTCCCAGTTGCCTATACCTAGAATACTGGTAAGAAAATGAATTGACTTCTGGTGTTTAGTTTAAATGACCAAGACCTAAGCCTTGATCCCTCAGTAATCCTTCCCACTATCAAAAACTTCACTGGACCAATACTTACTAGGTTACAAATTACAGAGGATAAAAATTAAGTTTCTCATAGTTTCTGCACCTGGAAAACTTAAAATCTTAGAAATACCAACTATTTAATTGGAATTAATCTAGAATTTGAGGAAACCTGGGAGTTATTTTTGACTACTCTCTCCCTCTTACTGCCCTATAATCTATCAAGTCATATTGTTTCTACTCCAAAACATATCCATTGTCTCCTCTAATACCACCTCATTCCAAGCCAAAATCATTCCTTACCTGAACCACTTATTTCTGTATATGTAAAGTAGCAATATATAACCAAAATAACTTTTAGTGACAATTTAGTAGGTGCGAGGCACAGCAGATTAAAACAAGAATTAAACAGTCTATAACTTCAAACAACTCATTATCCAGTGGACAGACAATATAAACAAAAAAGTACATCAGAGTATGATAAGAATAGAGATATATGAAATGGTATGGAAATATGTAACAGAGGGTTTATCTCTTTCCAGGAGAGTTAGAGAATAAAGTTTGAATACTAATTTGATGAATGAGGTTGGAGTTGAGAAGACAGGGAAGGAAATGGGGGCACAAATGCTAGAAGCAAAAACAAACAGGAACAAAAAATAAAGGAAAATGCCTGCTAAAGAAAGAATAATCAAACAGATGAAATAAAATAAAGACTGAGAGACAGAAAGTCACTAGTGACTGTCAGGGGAGAAATTTCAATAAAGTTCCTGGGAAGAAGCCACACAGCTTGGAATCGAAAATTGTTTGGAAGATGGGGAAATAAAGATACCAATTAGAAACTTGATTCAAGGAAATAAGTTCAAGGTGCAATCACTACAGATGAAAATGGCACCGAAGAAATAACCTGATGCTAAAGTTCACCAAAAAAAAAAAAAAAAAAAGAAAGAAAGAAAGAAAGAAAGAAAATAGAAAAAACAAAAAAAAAAAAAAAGAAATAACCTGAATATGCAGTAAGAAGTAGTAGCTTAAAAGAAAGGTAATTGTCCTATTCTCATGCTAACTAAAGAAATTACATTTTTAGAAAGGCAAAAAATGAGAACAATATGTTCAAATAAATTTTTTTTAAATAGAATGTTACCAAAAAGTTTCATTTATATGTAAAAAAATAGAAAGAACTTACACTTTATCCCCAATTTCTTCTGCCATTCGAAGAATTTCAAAAAGAATTACCATTTTTCCCGAATGCTCTAAAACCTCAGCATCAGCATCTGTAACAAAATCTTTGTACCAGTCTGGGGCTGGGCTGCTTGGATTAGAAGAGGAAGCAGTTTTACCTAAACAAAACAAATGAAATATAAATAAGTCAGTAAATAAGGAAAGAAATTGGAGGATCACAAGTGAGGGACTGAGAGAAAGATCAAGGGTGATAGAAATAGACCAACCCAGGGGGAGAGTGAAAAAAGATGGGGCGGGGGAGGAGATGAAACAGAGAGAAAGGTATACACACAGCCCCCAGGATAAAGAAACAAAGACAGGGTGGTGGGGTGGGGAAGGAGAAATTCCATACTTAGAGAGGTCCCAAGAGAGGGAGAGAGGGAAGGAGGGAAAGAAAGATACACACACACACACACACATGTGCACGCACATGCGCACACACATACACAGAGAGGACAGGCATGGGGGTGGGGCGGAGCGAGAGATCCCAAGTAAGAAAGCAAGAGGCAGAGCCTGAGAGAAGGCAAATGTAAAAGAGCAGAGAGAAATCAAGTGGCTCAGAAAGAGAGCTATCTCCAGAGTGAGGGAGACAGATAGACAGACAGACACACCCAGGCCCTAAGATCTAACCCCCCCACCCCCCAACACACCCCAAGAGACAGGAACCAAGAAACAAAGAGAGGCAAGACAGAGACTGACTCAGAGGTTAAGAGAGGAAAGACCATGGGGAAAGGAAACATTTCACTGTGCTGTTATAATTCTGGAAAACCCAAACCAGGGTTAACTCCAGAATCATGTTAAACCATTTTGTTCTTATTTTTCCCACAAACTTTGGTTATAAAGGGTGTAAAAAGAAAGTAAAACAAAATAACCTATTAAAGGATACAAACAGAAAACAGATTCAAAATAAGGAATATATAGGTATAACCTGATTAAATACCTTCTCCCAATTCCTTTTTTTTTTTAAAAAAAAATAGAGTTCCCATATAACACCCTATTATTAACAATTTGCATTAGTTTGGCAGATTTGTTGCAATTCGTGAAAGGACATTTTTATAATTGTGCTAATAACTATAGTCCATTGTTTACTTTAGGGCTCACTGTGCTGTACAGTCATATGGATTTTTTTAAAATTTTTATTCTAGTAACATATATACAACCTAAAATTTCCCCTATTAAACACATTCAAATATATATCTTAGTGCTGTTAATGATGTTCACAGTGTTGGGCGTTATCATCACCACCATTCATTACTAAAACTTTCCATCATCCCAAGTAGAAATTCTTGAGAATTGCTTTTAAATGAAATGTATCTTAATTTTTAATATATACTTTTTATTGTAAATATTTTAAGTATTCAGAAAAGCATTCAGATTATAAAGAACAGTGCTGCTCTCACACCCATTTCAAATTTTCACACTGTTAAATCTGTTTCTGATGCAGCTGAAGCCTAATGTTTGTCCATACCCAATCACATTCTCTTCTATCCCTCCCTCCTTTCCCAGAAGTATAACCTAGAGGTAATACCCTAAATTCTATATTTATCATTTCTATGCCCATTTTTAAATTTTTACTATGTGTGTATCACTAAACTGTATATTACCTTCACATGTTTTTAGACTAAATGTGAATGTACCACTATTGTATCATTCTGCAAATTACTTTTCCATTCAACATAGCATTTCAACTCAGAAAGACTTACACATGTTGCTTCATAGAGCTCTTGTTCACTAATTTGAACAGCCAGGTAGTATTCCATTGAATGAATATACCATAATTTATTATTTGTGCTGTTCATGGACATTCAGGTTGTTTTAGTTTTTTTTTCTACCATGAAATACACTGCAATGAACAATCTTCTTAAGTTATATTTTTCTAGAATACTGTACTTCATCTAAGTTTTAAAATTTCATGGCACAGTTATGATTGTTTTAAATAACACTTTAAACATACTTATTTTATAGTATTTATCCAATAGTGCTATTATCTGAGATTCTTGAGAGTCTAAACATACTTTGAGAATCCTGGGCAGCCTAGGCTGAAAGGATATAGTCATAGTGGTTCTTTACTTGCTTCTGCCAGGTTCCTCCAGGGATCACCAACCCAGAATTACTTCTGAAGTTAGTATTTCAGCTTGGGATTTTTAAGCTACTTAATGCAAATGCAAACTGTCAACTATGTGACGACAACCTCATGATTATTAATTCAGGGAAACATTTCCCCAACCTGGAGCTCTGGTCAAAACAGAAAGGCTTGAAAATCAGCAGGCCAAGGTGGCAGTGTAGGGAGTTCTGGGATTTCATTTGTCCTCCACAGCAGCTAGTAAATAGCAACTGTTTGGGGGACTTTGGCACACTGTATACCAGCCAGGAAAGAGTGGAAGAATGAGACTGATAAATTGCAGTGAGGAACTGTGAGTAAATCTTTCCATGCTGTGGAGGCGAGGGCCCAACCCCTACTGGCATGACAGGCTGACTCTGGAGTCACTCCCTAGTGGGAAATAGAAGCCCTGTCTCCTAGGATCAGAGAGAGGGGGACGCCACCAGGCATTCATTGCAGCTTTTGACTAGCAAATTTGGAATGCTAGATACCAGCTCCAAGCATAGATAAATTTACAAACACACCCAAGAAAGAAAGAACCCAGCAAGACAAATATTAGTTCTGAACTAACTATAATGAGCAAACTCTGGGAGTTAAATTTGAGAGCATAGGTTAACAGGAGATAGAAAGAGGGCAGAGATTGGGCAATTGATGCTTAAGGAATATAGAATGTTTAATAAGGCTGATTGTAAAGGTTCAGAAATGGATAACACAAATACTGTGTGATGGAAGCCCAATACTAAGTGTAGTGACAAAGCAGAATGGCTGAAAGAGGAAGGCTAGGGTCATGTATATGACCAAAAGGAAAGCTAGAGGATAAAAACTGGGATTGTGTAATTTAGCAAAACCCAAATTGGACACTGACAGTGGTTAATTGTACAAATATAAGAAAGTTCTTACACAAACTAGAACAAATGTACACCCCAGTTACAAGGTGTTAGTAAAGAGTGGTTTATGGGAAAAAATACAATTCATGAAAACTAAAGTCTATATAGTTAACAATAACATTGTTATATTCTTTTATTGAGTGTAACTAAGGCACTATACCAAAGTTAAATATCAAAAATAGAGGCACATAAAGGGTATGGGATTTTTTGGGGGGTTGGGGAGAAATGGAATGTTTTCATATTGATTGTGGTAGTGAACGCATAACTATGTAATTATACCAACAGCTATTGATTGTACACTTAGGATGGATTGTATGCTGTGTAAATACAGCTGTTTAAAAAAAAAATAGCATGACATCTTTAAAAAAAAGCTATTAAAATACTCCTCCCTTTTCCAACCACATATCTGTGTGAGGCTAGATTTTCATCATATACTTCAATCACAAAATATACCACAACAGATTGAATACAAGAGCAGAAATGAGAATCAAGTTATCTTCTATTAAACCAGACATTGAACACACTTACAAAAATAAAAGCAATGCCACTCTTCTCACTACATATTTTTATTTAGGAAAAATATAGCTACTTTTCATAAAAACTAGATTACATGGGTTTATCATTATTTTAGAATGAATTAATAAATAATTATTTTTAAATTTTTGTTTTAATTTCTAATATGGTAAATACCAATAGATATAACCCATATAAACAAAAGCTCTTTGGGAATATTAATTATTTTTTAAGAGTGTAAAGGGGTCCTGACACCAAAAAGTTTGAAGACAGCTGTTCTGTATCATGACATAGTATGGATAGTAAAATTACAATGGCTGTTGTCTAGTTTATGTTCTCACTTCAAGGTAGCCATCTGTACCAAATATTTTATATTTGCATGTATGCCAAAAATATAGTAAATGCCTAAAATTTTATTATTTGCCTTAATAAACACTCTTCGTGAAGTTGAAAAAAAAATAGAAAGGCTTCCTCGTCATATCCCTGAATTGATGGGTCAATTTTTCCCCCACCTATTCTTCCATTGAATACATATCCTTAGAGAGAGATTCAGCTTTAGGAAGGAGTTGAAGAACTCTCCACCTTATAATGGGTTCAAGGGCTTGTATCCTGTCCCTGGGTGGATGAAAATCAAAGCTAGCTGCTTGTCTCAAGACTGGCATAACCCTAGTGCTTCCAAAGTATACCTTCTTCAACTTACTGTTTAGATTATCAGTTCCCTCTTTGTGCCTGGCCACTGGTGATCTCCATTACTTTCAGAGAGCTCAATGTGCATTTATATTCAAACCAGAATGAATTTCCTAAATATGCCATGTACAAGAAAGACTCCACACAATCAACTATGCCTTGAATGTCTTCTATGACTTGCCTTCCCTCTTCCCCTGGCAAACTTCTATTCATAACTTACTACACTTCATGACTGAGAGACTAAATATACAAACAGAACTCTGATCCACTATCAGCTGTAATTAGACCAGCAAACTCTGGCTCACTACCCGCAACCGTCAATCCAGAAATCTACCCACTACCTATGGCAAACATCCCAAGAAGTCAAACCACAACCCCTGAAACAACTGAACCAAATTGGCCAAGAGTTAATCAATAGCTGACAGCTTCCCTAATTTTTGCCTCCACTCCCAACTTAGGATCAACCAGAGAAAGCCAAATATGCTCCTCTAACCAATCACACGGTGTATCCTACTTCTAGTTAGCCCACCTTCAGGTTCCCCATACCAACAGCCACCAATCAGGCCATACATGAAGTCTTCCCTTCTTTCTACCATCAAGTTTTCCCACTTTTCTGTCTGCCTCTGAATCTCTGCTAAATGCAAGTGGTAGTAGCTGACTCCATTGCTATGGCAAGAGCTGAATAAATAAACTTTGTTTTCATTTGGGTGTTCTTCATTATTATTTCTACAAGATCCAACTCAAATTTCATCTTCTCAGTAGTCTCCATGAAAGATTGCCCTTGGCTGGTGTCTGGGAACTTGAATGGTAAATACTTTTCTATGCTAATATAAAAATTTCCCTAACTAATATGAGTGACCCACTGTGCCTAGACCATTTATGCAAATAACGTGTTTATAATAAATGCCTATTTTACTTCTGATAGTATGGAATTTGGTATGTGCTAGGTAGACAGTGCCTATGTGACCAGCCCCCAATGAAAATCTTAGGCACTGAGAATCTGATGAATTTCTCTAGCAGACACCTCTTTGCATATCATTTCTAGAGAAACAAATGCAGCCTATGTGCCTTCATTAGGAGAAGACTTTTTTTAAGGTTGTACTTAGTTTCGTCTGGACTTTGCCCCATGCTCCTTTTCCTTTGCTTTGTATGCTTTCACTATAATAAATCAGAACCATAAGTATGACTATATGCTGAGTCCCCAAATTCTTCCAGTGAACTTCAGAACCTGGGTGTGGTCTTAGGGACCCTCAACACATACCCCATCAAAGAAATGCTGATTAAACTCCTTTTTACAACTAGTCAACTGGCAAACAACCAATAGTGCCTGTAAGAAATTCTGTGGTTCCACAGATTGCACACAAAGTTCAGCAATGGTTACCCAGATTTACTAACTGTAATACATCTAAGATGAAAATATCAAGAATAAATGAATGCTGGCAGAAACTTAGTAAAAATGTGGCAGCTAAAGAAGAAGTTTCAAAGCTTATAAAAGGTGACAATTTCTGTAGAAATCAAATAGATTCCATTCTAATTTTGATCCTTCAAATATAATCACAATACCTTACTTTACTTTCTACTAAAAAAGTAAAAAGTGATCCAGGAAAATATGGGATACTCCAATTAAGAAATATCCTAAGATGTAACTAAAACATACAAATAGATGTAGCATGCTGAATTATTTTCTCATTCACATTTACTAATCACCAGTACATTCCAAGTTTCTCGAGCAGTACCTGGGGCATAGTAAGTAGTTAGTATTTGTTGAACTTATAAATGTGGTGTATTAATGCTAATATTAAGGCCCTACATCATATACTAGGATTCTGTCATAAAAGTTTATATCCATACAATTATCCACATTTTAAAAAATAAATACTCTCTGAGAAAGCAAAATCTAAAAATACTGAAGTAAAAGTAAATCTACCATTTTGAGGTAATTTATATAGTCAAGTCCTCATCACAAAAACTTTCCTTCTAACAAAATGCTAAAACCCAGAAATGAGAATGCTGTAAGATAAACTTAGAAGTCTTAATCAAAATGCTGCTTATCAGAAAGACCGGAAAGCAACTCCAAAAGAATTAAAGAAACTAGCAACTCTCTGAAATGAAAATGAAATATGCAGCATATATCATACTATAGCTCAGTTACAGCCATTCACTTATTTCATATCTATTTCAAATTCCACACAGTACATTTTAGACCTTCGATACTTCCTATTTAGGATTTCTTATATTTCCTGTAAGAAAATGTTTTTATTTTTTTAAGGCTACACAGTACCAGCTATATGTGCTCATATGCTATGATGTACTCAGGGTTATATGGAGTTTTATCATCTATTAGTTCTGGTAAATATTCCTTGATAAACTATACCCATACATAGCTGCAAAAATATAAAATACATTCATACATAAACTACTTCAATTTGATTGCACATAGCTAGAATGAAACAAAGACCCTAGACAAAATCTATTAGTTTGTCTTTTGGAACCCCCAACCTCCTCTGTCTTCATTTAGGTTCACAACATGTAGCCTCCTACTCTCTATCCCGGTACTTTCCAACCTTTTTCACATTCTAGCATATATGAGAAAGCAATAACACTTATATAGCACAACAGGAAAAATGCAGGAGGTTACTCATTTCTGGAGATAATCCAGCTGCCTCAAACTCCACCTGATATTCCAAAGACAAATGGGATCAATACCTCACCACACTTTTAGGCAACCTATTCTTAGAATAAGCCATGGCACACTGTTTGGTCTACTCTATCTCTTCCCTGAACTATAAGTTTTGAGAAAAAAATTCAACAAGAATATTTTAAGAAAATCACTCACAGGGAAATGTAAACTTTAAGCTATTTATTTGTAATTGTAAGATGAAACTTCACATCCTATGAGGAATTATAAGTGGAAAAGGCAGATTGGTGGACCAGAGGAGGAGATAGTGGGAACTTTTCATTACTTTAAATTAAACTGGAACCATTCATTTAGTATTCTTATAAAAATATTTTTTAAATCTAATTGGAAGATAAACACTGAGAGTAAAAACTGCCATTTTGGAGTAGGATGAGAGAACAACAAGGAAGAGAAATTCTGTAGTTTCACTTTTACTATCTTTTTGATTTTTTAGAGACTAAACCAGGGTGTGTGGCTGGGCTGCCATCTGTCTATTCTGTTGAAGTACTGAAGAGAGAAATGATTGTCACGGAATCACCAAACTAGTTTAGCTGTATGCCTGAGACCTGCAAAGATTGTTTGAGCACAGTACTATTCACCTAGCTGGCTCCTCACATCTCTCTTCTCTTCACAGAGGAAGGTTAACTGCTTTGTTCCAGGGATCCAAATCCCAAATATATGATGCCATAATATTGTTCACTTTTTTCTCCGTGCCAATTCTACAAACTGTAGTATTCCACACCACATCTTTACTTTGTAGCATTTGAATATTTGGTCCTTGCTTTAAGCTCCTAGACCAAGTCAGGCTGCACTAGGAGGATATGGCACCTCAATATTAATCCTAAAAATGTATACATGGGTAAAGACAATTTAAATCATTGGGAAGTTTAATCTAAGACTATCATTATGTGCTCACACACAAGAGAAATAAAGAAAGCAAAAGGAGGTAACACAAACTACATGATACAGGGAAAACCTAAAACTGACAAGAATTACAGATTATGAAGAATTACAAAGGAAAAAGACTAAACTATTAATATTAGTTTTGCTGAATAAAATTAACTACAACCACATTAAAATTACATGAACTGCTTCAAGTTATTCCTTTGTAGTTAATGAAAATACCATGGTGGTTTTGAGATTAGATGGATTTAGGCCTGAATCCCAGTTCTACCACTCACTAGCTATCTGACCTTGGGTTTGAGTTCCCTCATTGATAGAAATAAATATATCAACAATATTGTAAGGCTGCTTAAGAATTGAGTTAGCTAACACATGGAATGAAAATGTATAGTTTAGGGATATACATGTAAATAAATGTTCTTTTTTCTTTCCTGGTTCCTCCTAAATGCCAGAGAAAGGACAATGGCTTGCCTGTAATTAAATATTCAAATGATATTTGATGTAATTATGTATATCAGATTATCCCAGACTCTTAACAACTAAGGAAAGAAATTCCTTTTAGCCAACTATGGAATTCTCCCTAAATTAGCAAATCAATGTTTCATGAAAAAGGCAACATTCATGAAACTCACTTTCTTTCGGCTTTAAAGAAACTGAGGGGTTGTTTCCTGTTTCATCCACATTTCCTTCACCACCTCCTTGAGATCTTGAATTCCAGACTTTAATCACTTCAACATCATTGTCACTGCCACTTCCACTTGAGCTACTATCTTTTTTCCCCTTTTTCCCTTTTGTTTTCTTCTTTCTAAAAAAAGAACAAATTCAATCTGTTAGGAAAGCACAGTAAAGTTATAACTGCCAATTATCAGAGGACAATCAGCAAGTAAGAATTTTAAAGGTGTTAACACAAGCCACGGAAGTATTCAATTTACTTTGCATAATCATCGGAGCTTAAACTCATGGAGGTTTCATCAGAATCTGAAGCTATGAATTCATCCATACTGTCTTCATCAAAATATCCCTAGGAAAAAAATGATTAATGTTTTAGTGTTAATAGTTGACTTTAACTTATATTGGAAATTATAATAAAGTCCATTTATTTCATTTTAAAAAAAGTTAACTGTCATGAGATAAGGAATGAATGAGAAACTATCACAGATTGGAGGAGACAAAGGAAACATGACAGATGAATTACTAAATGAACGGTGAGATTCTGGATTGGATCATGAAACAGAAAAAGGACATTAAGTAGAAAAACTGGTGAAATCTAAATAAAGTCTGCTGGTTAGGTAATAGTATTGTACCAATGTTAATTTCTTAGATTTGATAACTGTACTATGGTTATGCAAGTTGTGAATATCAGGGAAAGCTGGGTGAAAGATAAATGAGATACTCTGAACTACAAGTCTAAAAACACTGCAAAATAAAAAGTTAAAAACAGGCTCAATAAACCATTAATATTCAGCACTCCTTTCATAATCATAATGCCTTAAGACATACAGAAATTAACTAGATAAAAACAGGGAGAATTACTGTACCACAAAGCAAAAGAAAATTCAAATATACTGTAAGTCTATATAGATAAACCTTTTTCCTAAGGTTATGTACTTGCAACAGATAACTTTTAATCATGCTTAGGGTACCTGATTTACCTTATTTTCTTTGCTAATGTAGTCCAGCTGTAAACACCAAGGATGAGTCCAGATTCTACTTAACATCTGGAAATCCTGGAAAAGTTTTGCACCTGCCTTTCCTCTTGCACCTTTGCTGCTATTACCTACACCTGATCAAAAGGAAAAAAAAGATAAAGTTAAGATGTAAGAATGCTCGGCTTCAGCCAAGTGTTTCTAGATTAGGGTCTTTAACCTTTTCTGTGCCATTGACCCTGTTTGGCAGACTGAAGAAGCTTACAGACCCTCTTTCTTGGAATAACATTTTTAAACACATAAATAAAATAAATAGTATTATAAAATAAACATGTTATATTGAAATTGCTATTAAAATATTTTTTAAAAATTTATGATATAGCAACAAATGTGCTTCTTTATGAATATATCAAACAATGAAATATGGCAGGAGGTCTAATAAATACCTGTAATTTCAAAGTACTGAACATAGATGATTTTGAGGTATCAGTAACAACAGTAATATGCAAAAATATTTCTGATTTCTATTGGTAACAAAATCACAGGTATCAATGATACTACTATGGTTTGTTGCCTAAATCCATAATTGAAAAAAATTGCTACATTTGAATCAGAGGTTAGTGAAAACTAGATGTAATATTTTTTTAACCAGGTTCATATACCACCCACCCAAAATTTTATCCGAGGACCCATATCACAAACTCCTATTTTAGATAAAGCCTCTCTCCTTATGGACAGAACTTTATGAATTCTCTCCAATTATTCTTAAACACACACACACACACACTTCTAAATTATGTTTTGATGTTAAAATGTAAGTAATAGCTTTCTTCTGCCAGAATATCGATAGAATTATATCTTCTATGAAACTATGAAAATTAAATGAACATTTCATTAACATAAAGACTTACAAAAATATTGAAAGAGTAAAGCATAAAAGAACTGAGTTGAATAAAAAGAAAAAAGCATTTACGCAGTAAAAATTTTCAGTTCAGTTTTTAAAAGATATAAGGCCACAATTAGCAAGTCTTGTGTCCATAAGTAACAAGAGAAAATTTAGTAATGATATGACACACTGATAAAAATACATAAAAATATGGTGCTGATTATTTTGCCTGATAGGGGTATTTTTATGATTATTAGAAATCACTGCTGTGAAAATGAGTTATCTAATTTCTTAGCTAGCAACTGTTCATAGCATTTCCTTACAAAACTTTTTAATTCTGTATGACCAGTAGTGATTTTAGTAATTTGAGTCTTCTCTTTTTATTACTTTATCAGTCTACATAAAATTTTGTCTATTTTGTCAGTGTTCCCAAAGAAACAGCTTTTGGATCTGTTGGATCTATTATCTTTCCATTCTCTTTATTTCTGCTGTAGTCTTTATTTTCCTTCCTTCTACTTGCTCTGGGTTTAGTCTGCTCTTTTTAGTTCTGTAAGGTGGAAAGTTAGGCCATTGATTTGAAATCTTTTTCCTATTTTAACACAGGCATTTACAGCTGTAAATATCCCTCTAAGCATTACTTTGGCTGCATCCCACATTTTGGGATATTGCTTTTACTTATAGTCATCTCAAAGTATTTCCTAATTTCCCTTGTGATTTCTCCTTTAACCCACTGGTTACTTGAGAGTATGTTGTTTATGTTATACATATTTGTGAATTTCCCAAGTTTTTTTCTCATTGTTTTCCAATTCCATTCTGATGTGGTTAGAGAAAATATTTTGTAAGATTTTATCTTTTTAAATTTATTGATGCTTGTTTTGTGGTTAACATATCGTATACTTTGGAGGATGTTTCATATGCACTTAAGAATGTGTATTCCACTGTTGTTGGATGGAGTGTTCTATAGAAGTCAGTTAGGTCTAGTTGGTTTACAGTGTTTTCAAGTCTTCTATTTTTGTTGATTTTCTGCCTAGCTGCTCTATCCATGATTAGTTAGTTGCCATTAAAGAAAAAGAAAGAAACAGGAGGGAGAAAAGAAGGAAAGAAAGAATTTAGATTTAGGTCAGGGATTTTTTACACAAAATTTTTTTAAAGCAACATTTATTTTTCTCTCATCATATTGGTTCACTGCAGAAAATTTGAAAATACTGATTAGGGTCTGGGAATACAGAAAAATATATTTTGTGGCATTAACTTCCGTCTTTACTTTTTTATACATTTTGATACCTATAATTTTTTATTACACAGAATTGGGGTACTATTTTATAACATTTTTTACATAATGATTTTAAATTTATATATTCCTAAATATTACCCCTCGATATTATGCATATTATGATAATTTTGCCTTTTACTGTATGACATTGGATCAGGTTGATCTACCATAATATTAACCATCCCCTAATGTTGAAAATTCAGGTTAATTTCCATTTTTTTATAATTACAAATAATGCCACAATGGGAAATAATGTTAAGTAAAAAGCTAGACAATATAATTCCAGTCATTAAAAAATATATAGCTACATGAACACATGAACACATATACATGGAAAACAAGACATCAAAATATTAAATATTTAGCAGTGCTAACTGGTTTATGAGATATTAGCAGCTTTTATTTTCTTATTTGTGCTTTTCAATATTTCATACATATTCCATAATGAACACCTATTCCTTCTGTAACCAGGAAAAATGCTTCCTTATTTTAAAATTGAGCTTAATGTTCTTGAATATAAATCTTTGCACACATTTTGGACCATTTCCCTAGAATAAAAGCCGACAGTGAAATTACTTTTGATGACTCTTTCCAAATTACCCTCTGTGATGGTTACGTTCATGTGTCAATTTGGCCAGTTGATGGTGTCCAGGTGTCTAGTCAAGCAAGCACTGGCCTAACTGTTACTGAAAGGACATTTGTGGCTGGTTAATACAGAAGGCTGGTTTATTAAATCATCAGTCAATTGGCTGCAGCTGTGACTGATTACATCAATGAAGAATGTACCTGCCACAATGAGAATTCAATTAGCTGGATTTAATCCAATCAGTTGAAGACTTTTAAGCAAGAAAGTTAGAGGACCTTCACTTCTTCGGCTAGCCAGCAAAGAGTTTCCTGAGGAGTTCATCGAACACCTTTGTTGGAGTTGTCAGTTTGCTGCCAGAAGAGTTCACCGAACACCTTCATTGGAGTTGCCAGTTTGCTGCCTGCCCTACGGAATTTGGACTCGTGCGTATCCACAGTAGTGGGAGACACTTTTATAAAATCTTTTATTTACAGACATCTCTTGTTGATTCTGTTTCCCTAAAGAACTCTAATATTCCCTCCAATTTATATTAGCTTCAAAAGTACCCATTTCTCTACCTGACAATCAGAAATGAGAGAGGGGACATTACGACTGACCCCATAGAAATGAAAAAGGTCATAGGAGGATACTATGAACAACTCTATGCCAACAAACTAGACAACTTAGATGAAATGGACAACTTCCTGGAAACACCCAAACAACCTACACTGATTTGAGAAAAAATAGACTTGAACAAACTACTCTTAAGTAAAGAAATTGAAACAGTCATCAAAAACCTACCAACGAAGAAAATTCCAAGACCAGATGGCTTTACAGGTGAATTCCATCAAGGATTCCAAGAATTAATACCGATCCTGTTCCTCCAAACAACTGAACAGGAGAGAACACTAACTCATTCTATGGAGCCATCACAACCCTAATACCAAAACCGGATAAAGATACAAAAAAAAAAAAAAAAAAAATCACCGACCAATTTCTCTAAGAATACAGATGCAAAAATCCTAGCAAATAGAATTCAACAGCATTCTAAAAGAATTATACACCATGACCAAGTGGGTTTTATCCCAGGTATGCAAGGGTGGTTCAACACAAGAAAATCAATTTATGTAATACACATTAACAAATCGAAAGGGAAAAATCACATGGATCATTTCAACTGGCGCAGAAAAAGAATTTTACAAGATCCAGCACCCTTTCTTGAAAAAAACACTTCAAAAATTGGAATAGACAGGAACTTCCTCAACATGATAAAGGGCATATATGAAAACCCGTAGCCCAGACCAGCAGAGGCAGCAGCTACAGCAGCCACAGCAGCAGGAGCCTGTGTCTTCTCATGTCTGCCTGCCACCTGCCCACGGGTCTCTTTCCTGCTTCTTCCTTCTCCCTCCTCTGCCCACCCATCGGGCTCCCCTCACCTTCCCACCCACCCCTATTGCTACACCCACCCTCACCTCCCCCTCTTCCCACTACTGCCCTCTCCCCCTTTCCCAACATTCACCTTGCGCTTGCATTTTTGGCTTTCACCCCCATCAGTGACCAAAGACTTGACCATTCACAGTCCAGCTCCCCAGAACACTGCTCGACATGGACATTAGTGTGATTGACGGTGGATTAAATGTCACTCTCCCCATGTGGCTACTTATGCATGGAAAGGAAGCTGGCAGTATCATCAGAAAGAACAGAGAATTAGTTGAGAAAATGTACAAGGAGAGTGGTACATGTATCAACATCTCAGAATAGAACTATCCTGAGAGAATTATCATTTTGGCTGGCCCACACATGCCACCTTTAAAGCTTTTGCTATCATCACTGACAAACTAGAGGAGATTAGCAGCTCTATGACCAATAGCATAGCTGCCAGTAGACCCTTGGGCACCGTGAGTCTGGTGGTCCCTACTAGTCAGTGTGACTTTCTCACTGGAAAAGGTAGATGCAAGATCAAGGAAATATAAGAGTACAGGTGGCAGGGTATATGCTCCCCAAATCAAAAGAGCAGGCGTTCACTATTGCTGGCATTCTGCAATCCATCACTGAGTGTGTCAAACAGATCTGCGAGATCTACGTGGCCAAGTTGGATCAATCACATACAAGGGAAACTTTATAAAGAAATCTATATTCGACAAAACAGTCCTCGTGTTCTTGCAAGCACTGGGGATTATCAATTTTGTAGGCCAACCCCTTGATCTATGTGCTTGCCCTTATGAAGCCTGTTACTGCACAGGAGAGGCTAAGCATCCTTATAAGGGTGCCTAAGAGTCACCCCCAGAGAACCTGCTTTGTTGCTCAGATGTGGCTTCTCTCTCTAAGCCAACTCAGCAGGCGGACTCACTGCCCTCCCCCCATGTGGGACATGACTCCCAGGGTTGTAAAATTCCCTGGCAACATGGGACACGATGCCTGGAGATGAGCATGAACCCAGTGTCGTGGGATTGAGAAAGCCTTTTTGTCCCAAAGGGGAAACAGATGAAACAAAATAAAGTTTCACTGGATGAGATTTCAAATGGAGTCAAGAGGTCATTCTGGAGGTTATTATTATGCATTATATAGATATTTTTCAATATATCTATATATAGATGCACATTTTAATATATAGATACATTTATGCATATTTTATATACAAAATATTTATATATTTTGTATTCCATTTATATCTTTATTATGTATATATTTTGTATATTTTTGTATCTCTACATATTTTTATATATAAATACACCTTTTTTTCAAGTGATCACAGATCACTGTGCAGGTTACAACACATGTTGGGTCAGAAAGCAAGGCTCAAGAATTTAAAAATACTGATATTAATCAAAACACTTTCACGGATCATAATGGAATAAAGTTGGAAATCAATAACAAGCAAAAGGCCAGAAAATTCACAAATATATGGATGCTAAACCACACACTCTTAATCAACCAGTTGACCAAGGAAGAAATTACAGAGAAATTAGGAAACATCTTGAGGCATATGAAAATGAAAACACAACATATCAGAAGTTATGGGATGCAGAAAAGGCAGTGCTGAGAAGGAAATTTATTACCCCAAATACCTATATTAATAAAGAAGGAAGAGATATATTCACATACCATATTGGAACAGCTGGAAGGAAATACCTGAAACTGTCAAACTGCAACCCAGTAGCCTTGATTCTTGAAGAAAATTGTGTAACTATGTAGCATGCATGATATGACGGTGTGATTGGGTAAACCTTGTGGCTCACACTCCCTTTATCGAGTGTATGGGCAGATGAGTAGAAAAATGATACAAAAAATATATGAAAAATAGGGTGGGGTGGAATTATTTGGGTGTTCTTTTTTACTTTTATTTTTATTCTTATTTTCATTCTTTTCAGAGTAAGGAAAATCTTCAAAAATTGATTGGGGTGATGAATGCGTAACTATATGATGGTACTGTGAACAGTTGATTGTACATCACGGATAATTGCATGGTACGTGAATGTATCTCAATAAAAAATTTAAAAAAGAAGAACAAAAAGCAACTAATTAACTGTTCACCTGGAGGAACTAGAGAAAGAACAGCAAACTAATCCCAAAGCAAACAAAAGGAAAGAAATAACAAAGATCAGAGCAGAAATAAATGAGATGGAGAACATGAAAACAATTGAGAGACTCAAAAAAACCTGAAGTTGGTTCTGTGAGAAAATCAATAAAATGGATGGACCCTTAGCTAGACTAACAAAAAAAAAGGGAGTGTATTCAAGCAAATATAATCAGAAATGGAAACAGGGACATCACCACCAACCACATAGTCATAAAGGAGACAATGAGAGGATATTAGCAATTATATGCTAATAAACTAGATAACATAGACAAAATGGACAACTTTCTAGAAGAGCCCGAACAACCAATACTGGCTCAAGAAGAAACGACGACCTCAACAAACCAATCACAAGTAAAGAAATCAAATCAGTCATCAGAAAGCTCCCAAAAAGAAAAGTCCAGGACCAGATGGCTTGTCATGTGAATTCTACCAAACATTCAAGAAAGAATAAGTACCTGCTCAAACACTTCAAAAAAAAAAAAAAAAATGAAGAGGGAAAGCTACCTATCTCATTCTATGAAGCCAATATCACCATAATATCAAAGACAAAGATAATACAAGAAAAGAAAATTATAGACCAACCTCTTTAATGAATACAGATCAAAAAGTCCTGAAAAAAATACTCATAAATCAAATCTAGCAGCACAATAAAAGAACTGTACACCATAACCAAGTGGGATTTATTGCAATTATACAACGCTGGTTCAAAAGAAGAAAATCAATTAATGTAATATACTATATCAATAAACCAAAGCAGAAAAACTGCATGATCATCTTGATGATGCAAAAAAGGCATTTGACAAAATTCCATATCTTTTTTTTTTTCCAATTTTTGTACTGAGATATATTCATATACCATACAACCATCTGTGATGGTTAGGTTCATGTGTCAACTTGACCAGGTGATAGTATCCAACTGTTTGGTCAAGCAAACACTGGCCTAACAATTGCTGTGAGGACGTCTGTGGCTGGTTAATAAAAAACAACAGGCTGGTTTATTAAATCATCATAGACTGCAGCTATGACTGATGACTCATCAAAGGGCATGTCTTCCACAATGAGAGAATGCAGTTGGCTGGATTTAATCCAATTATCAGTTGAAGACTCATAAGTGAGACAGATAGAGGACATTCACTTCTTCTTCAGCTGCCCAGTGAAGCGTTTCCTGAGGAGTTCGTTGAAGTTGTTGGTTCGTTTCCTGAAGAGTTCATTGAACACGCTGGTCGAAGATCCCAGTTCATTTCCTGAGGAGTTCGTCGAAGTTGCTGGTTTGTTTCCTGAGGAGTTCATCGGACATCTTCCTTGGAGTTGACAGCTTGCTGACTGCTCTACAGAATTTGGACTCGTGCATACCCAGTTACGTGAGTCACTTTTACAAATCTGATAGTCAGAGACACCTCTCATTGATTCTGTTTCCCCAGAGAACCCTAATACACCATCCAAAGGGTACAATCAATTGTTCACAAAATCATCATGCAGTTGTGCATTTACCACTGCAATCAATGTGTGAACATTACCATTACCCCAAAAACAATAATAAGAATAAAAACATCCCATACCCGTCATCACTCATTAAATATTGTTCCCATTTTTCTATTCATCTCTTTGTACACTGGATAAAGGGAGTGTGAGCCACAAGGTTTTCATAATCACACAGACACATGTAAGTTATACAATTATATAACCATCTTCAGAATCAAGGCTACTGGATTGCAGTTCTACAGTTACAGGTATTTCCTTCTAGCAATTCCAATACATTAAAAACTAAAAAGGGATATCTATACAATGTATAAGGATAACCTCCAGAACAAGCTCTCAACTCTATTTGAAATCTCTCAGCCACTGGCACTTTATTTCATGTCTCTTCTCCCTGTTAGTCAAGAAGGATCCCATGCTGCCTTTCATCCTTTCTTGATGAAAACACTCAAAATGATAGGAATAGAAAAAGCATTCCTCAATATGATAAAGGCAATATATAAAAAACCCACAGCTAACACATACTCAATGAGGAAACAGTAAAAGCTTTCCCTCTAAGATCAGGAACAAGACAAGGATGCCCACAGTCACCACTGTTATTCAATAATATGCTGGAAGTTCTAGCTAGAGCAATTAGACAAGAAAAAGAAATAAAAAGCATCAAAATTGGAAAGGAAGAAGTAAAATTTTCACTGGCTGCAGAACACATGATCCTACACGTAGAAATCCTGAAAAATTTACAGAGATGCTACTAGAGCTGATAAAAGAATACAGCAAAGTGGCAGGGTACAAGATCAACACAGAAAAATCAGTAGAATTTCTATACACTAGTAATGAACAATATGAGGAGGAAATCATGAAAAAGATTCCACTTACAATAGGAACCAAAAGAAACAAATATTTAGCAATAAATTTAACCAAAACCACAAAAGACCTATACAAAAAAACTACAAGAAATTGCTAACAGAAATCAATTGCTAAAATTGCTGAATAGAAGGACATACTGTGTTCATGCACTGGAAGACTAAATATAGTTAAGATGTCAATTCTACCTATATTGATTTATACATTCAATACAATACCAAGTAAAATACCAACAACTTAACTCTGCCAGTTTGAGTGGTCTTGTATGGGGCAGACATTTTTGGTGCTGGTTGGATTTGCTTGGAGTGTACCCCACCCAGCTGTCAGTGATAATTTTGATGAGATGTTCCCATGGAGGCTTGGCCCCACCCATTCGGGGTGGGCCTTGATTGGTGGAGCTATATAAATGAGCTGACTTAGAGAGAAAACTCACGGAGTGCAGCTGGGAGTGATGTTTTGAAGAGGAGCAAGCTTGCTAGAGAGGAATGTCCTGGTAGAAAGCCGTTTTGAGGCTGCAGCTTTGGAGCAGACGCCAGCTGCCTTCCTAGCTAACAGAGGTTTTCCGGACACCATTGGCCATCCTCCGGTGAAGGTACCCGATTGCTGAGGTGTTACCTTGGATGCTTTGTGGCCTTAAGACTGTAACTGTGCAGGGAAATAAACCCCCATTTTACAAAAGCCTATCCATCTCTGGTGTTTTGCATTCTGCAGCATTAGCAAACTAGAACAGATTTTGGTACCAGAGAAGTGGGGTGCTTTTGCTGCTGAGTCTGCAAATACCAAACATGTTGGAACAGCTTTTCAAATGGGTAAGGGGAAGATTCTGGAAGAATTGTGAGAAGCTTGATGGAAAAGGCCAAAATTGCTTTACAGAGACTGTTCGTGGAAATATGGACTCTAAAGGTACTTTTGATGAGGCCTTGAACAGAGATGATCAATGTGCTGTTGTCAACTGGAAGAAAGGCGATCCTTGTTTTAAAGTGGCACAGAATTTGGCAAAATTGAGTCCTGGTGTCAGATGGAAGGAAGAATCTGGAAGCAACAACCTGGAATACTTAGCTGAGGAGATCTCCAGACTATGTGTGGAGGATGTATCCTGGCTTCTCCTTGCAGCTTACAGTAAAATACGAGCGGAGAGAGATAAACTTAGAACTGAACTCTTGGGTTCAAAGAGACCAGAAGCTGATCGCTTGGAAAATTACGAGCTTGCAGGGGGTGGAATCCCAGAAGCTACAGCCCAATGTGAGGATGTAACCAAACATGAAACCCAGCCACCATTTCAGTACAAGCCAAGATCGGAGATGGAATTATCCAGAAAGGATTTGTGGAAAGTCCTATTTTCTAATGGCTTTGATCCCTGCGTGCTTCATACAAAGCCAACAGAATTTTTGCGAGATCTTTATAGACAGAGCCACTGCTGGTCTGGACTGGAGGAGGCAGACAAGGAAAAAATTAAAGGAAAAATCTCTTCAAAGACAGAGCCATGGAGGTTGAGGTCTGGAGTCAGGAGGTCTCAGGCTGGGAGAGCAGAGCAGCCCACATGCATGGAAAGGGTGAGTTTGCTCTGGAGGTTGAGGGTGGACTTTCCGCCTCCATGCTCTAGAAGAGTTTTGCCATCTGAGGTCCCAAAGAAGGTGGAGTACATTCCCAGGGAACTGCGGAGAGCCTGGATGCCACCACACCGTTCTGAAGGGGTTGAGCGTGCGCCCCAGAGATGGAAGGGAATCTGGGAGCTGCCCCGATGTTTGAGGGTGGGACTGAGAAGGTGGTCTCCCCATTGTGTGGATATGTTGGAGCACTCACCCAAGCATTTGGAGGAAACAGCTGCCAAAAAGGCCCTTGGGAAGGGTTAGGCTCCCGCTCTCTCAAGCCCCAAGGAATGACTCTCAGACTTTGAAATCTAATGGAGTTTGTCCTGTGGGTTTTAGGAACTGTTTTGCTCCTGTTAACCTGTTTTCCTTACTGCTTCTCCTTATGGCAATGGAAATGTTTATCCTATGAATGTCTCTCCTTTGTATATTGGGAGCACATGACTTGTTCTAAGTTCACAGATCCACAGCTAAAGAAAAATTATGCCTTAGGACTGGCCATGCCTATAATTGATTTTGATGGGATTTTGTACTTAACTTTTGTTACTGAAATGATTTAAGTTTTTGTGATATTGTGATGGAATTAATGTATTTTGTATTTGGAAGGATGATGTTATTTTGGGGTCCAGGGGGTGGAATGTGCCGGTTTGAGTGTATTGGGTCCCCCAAATGCCATTATCTTTGTGGTCTTGTGTGGGGCAGACATTTTTGGTGCTGGTTAGATTTACTTGGAATGTGCCCCACTCAGCTGTGGGTAACGATCATTTTGATGAGATGTTCCCATGGAGGCGTGGCCCCACCCATTCAGGGTGGGCCATGATCAGTGGAGCTATATAAATGAGCTGAATTACAGAGAGGAAACTCGCAGAGTGCAGCTCGGAGTGATGTTTTGAAGAGGAGCAAGCTTGCTAGAGAGGAATGTCCTGGGAGAAAGCCGTTTTGAAGCCGGAGCTGTGGAGCAGACGCCAGCTGCCTTCCTAGCTAACAGAGATTTTCCGGACGCCGTTGGCCATCCTCCGGTGAAGGTACCCGATTGCTGGGGTGTTACCTTGGATGCTGTGTGGCCTTAAGACTGTAACTGTGTAGTGAAATAAACCCCCGTTTTATAAAAGCCTATCCATCTCTGGTGTTTTGCATTCTGCAGCATTGGCAAACTAGGACATTAACTTGCCAGAAGCAGAAACACCAACAACCAAAAAATATCTTGTGAAAGAGAAATAAAGTAGAAGGTTTCATAATACCTGACTTTAAAGCATATTCCACAAAGCTACAGTGGTCAAAACAGCATGGTACTGGCATAAAGACAGATATTCTGACCAATGGAACCAGTGAGCGTTCAGAAATAGAACTTCTCATCTTTGGACAATTGATATTTGATAAGGCAGTCAACTCAACTCAACTGGAGCACAGCTGGCTCTTCAACAAATGGTGCTTGGAGAACTGGATATCCATATCCAAAGAATGGAACCGAACCCCTATCCCAAACTGTATATAAAAATCACCTCAAAATGGATTAAATACCTAAACATTAGAGCTAAGGCCATAAAACTTTTAGAGAAAACTGTAAGGAAGTATCTTAAAGATCTTGTGATAGCAGGTGCTTTAATAGACATTACACCCAAAGTGCGAGCAATGTAAGAAGTAACAGATAAATGGGATCTGCTCAAAATGGAACACTTTTATGGACCAAAGGACTTTGTCAGAAAAATAAAAAGCCTATACAATGGGAGACAATGTTTGGAAACCACGTATCAGATAAAGGTTTAATATCCAGAATATCTAAAGAGATCCTACAACTCAACAACAAAAAGACAAACAACCCAATTTAAAAATGGACAAAAGACATAGGTAGATACTCTTCTGAAAAGGAAATACAAATGGCTCAAAAACACACGAAAAGATGCTCAACATCACTGGCTATTAGGGAAATGAAAATCAAAACCACAATGAGATATCATCTCATACCTACTAGAATAGCCATTATCAAAAAAGCAGAAAATTAGAAATGCTGGAGAAGATATAGAGAAAGAGGTACAACTTATTCACTGTTCTTGGGAATGTAGCATGGGGCAACCACTCTAGAAGGCAGTTTGGTGGTTCCTCTGGAAGTGAAGTCTAGAATTTCCATGTGACCCAGCAATCCCATTACTAGGTATGTATTCGGAGCAACTGAAGGCAGGGACACGAATGCACATTTCACCTCAATGTTTACAACAGCATTATTCAAGATTGCCAAGAGACAGAAACAGCCCAAATGTCCATCAACGAAATCAGTGGATAAACAAACTGTGATATGTACATATGATGGAATATTACTAAGATCCTGGTGAGACAAAATAAAATCATGAAGCATGAAACAATATGGATAAACCTTGAGGACATTATGTTGAGTGAAATTAGCCACAAACAGGACAAATACTATATGGTCTGTCTAATATGAACTAACATTAATGAGCAAACTTTAGAGTTAAAGTTGAGAACACAGGTTATTAGGAGACAGAAAGAGGGTAGAGATTGGGCATTTGAGGCTGAAGGAGTACAGAATGTTCAACAGGTTTGTCTGTATAGATCCATAAGTGAATAGCACAATACTCTGTGATGGTAGCACAATACTTTAAGTACAATGAACCAACATGAGTGTGAGTTCAGTTGAAAGAAGGTTAGGGGCATGTATAACAGCAAAAGGAAAGACAGATGATAAAGACTGGAACTGTATAACTTAGCCAAACCTAGACCAGTCAATCATGGTGATTAAATGTACCAATATAAGAATTGCAAGGTGTTGAAAATGGGATGATAAAGAATACAATAAAATTGTATAGCATAATGTAAAATTGTATTTTATTTTATATTCTTCCTTTTTTCCTTTTTTTTAATCATTTTCTCGTCGCCTTCTCTCTTTGTGGAAGAAATGGAAATGTTCTCATACAGATTGTGGTGGTGAACACATAACCATGTGATTATACTGGGAAACACTGACTGTTTAATTAGGATGGATTATATGCTGTTTGAATAAAACTGTTGGAAAAAATAAACTGAGGGACACAAGTGCTGGAGAAAAAAATGGATACAGGAGTGTACATATTCACTGTTGGTGGGGAAGTAGAATGGTGCAGCCCATCTGGAGGGTAGCGTGGTGCTTCCACAGGAAGCTAAGTGTATTAGTTAGGGTTCTCCAGGGAAACAGAATCAATAAGAGATATCTATAAATATAAGATTTATAGACACGTCTCATGCAACTGTGGGTATGCATGAGTCCAAATTCCGTAGGGCAGCCAGCAAACTGGCAACTCCAATGAAGATGTTGATGAACTCTTCAGGCAGCCAACTGGCAACTTCGACGAGTGCGTTAGATGAACTCCTCAGGAAACGCTTTGCTGGTTAGCCCAAGAAGTGAAGGTTCTCTATCTGTCTTGCTTAAAAGTCTTCAACTGATTGAATTAAATTCAGCTGATTGCATTCTCTCATTGTGGAAGATATGCCCTTCGTTGATGTAATCAGTCACAGCTGCAGCTAACTGACTGATTTAATAAATCAGCCTTCTGGTTTATTAACCAGCCACAAATGTCCTTGCAGTAATGGTTAGGCCAGTGCTTGCTTGACCAGACACCTGGGCACCATCACCCGGCCAAGCTGACACATGAACCTAACCATCGCACTAAGTATGGGGTTGCTGTATGGTCCTGCAAACCCATTATTGGGTATATAATTGGAAGAACTCAGGAGAGCAGGGGCACAAATGGACACCTGCACATGGTGTTTATGGCAGCAGTATTCATGATCTGCAATGGATGAGGGTGGCCTCAGGGTACATTAACTGATGAACAGAATGGTGAACTGCGGTGTATGCATACAATGGAATATTGAGCAGCTGCAAGAAGGAATGAAGTTGTCAGGTGTGCAACCAGGTGAACAGACGTTGAGAACAGTATGTTGAATGAAATAAGCTGGAAATGAAAAGACAAACATTGTTAATGCCTCATATGGACTAACTATAAGTTGCAAACTCTGAGAAGTGAATCTGAGAGCATAGGTTATCAGGAAGGCTTATGGTAAAGGTTCCTAGATTGTATGCTATCACAACAGTCACAGCTATTCCTGAGTTGTAATGTTTATTTCTTAATTCTGAGATGCTGGACTCTTTGTGTATAACCTGGTTGGTCCCTGGAACTTTGGGTATCTGTGGGACACTTGAGACTCAGAGCCAGAATTTGGCAGCTATGATTGTCAGCAGTATCCCATACAGCAACTGTTAAAGAAGCTGAAAAAGAGATCAGACTTCAATTAGAGATATGAATGAAATGGACTTGGTTAGGACTAAGGAAAATCAGATTAAAGGGTAAAGGATGATATTGACTGTGTTTTCAAACTTCAACTTCTGTGTCAGACCAAAGGAAGAGATGTTTATTTGGTGCAAAATCTATACTTTCTGTGGCACTCTATATAATTTAACTTGTATGGTTAGTTTATCCAAATACCATAATCACATGTAACCCTGAATTTGGAGTGAGATCTAGTTGGTTTGTACATGTTAGTGTGAAACCCCGATACATCCCAGGATAATTTGGGCAGAGAATAAAACGTATTTTCAAAGCCCCTCTGAGGGACTGGAGAAAAATGTGGAAATATTAAACTTTCCCATTTGGGGAATTCCTGATATTCTCGGAAGCAATGGGGACTACCAATTTAGAAGGTCAAGCCCTCAATCTTGGGGCTTGCCCTTATGAAGCTTGTTACTGAAGAGAAGCTAAGCCTATTTATAATTCTGCCTGAGGACAGTGCCTGAGAACCTCTTTGGTTGCTCAGATGTGGCCGCTCTCTAAGCCAACTTGGCAGGTGGACTCGCTGCCCTCCCCCCTACATGGAACATGACTCCCAAGAGTGTACAACTCCCTAGCGACATGGACATGACTCCTGGGGATGAATCTAAACCCAGCATCATAGGATTGAGAAAGCTTTCTTGACCAAAATGAGGAAAAGATGAAACAAAATAAAGTTTCAGTGGCTGAGAGATTGCAAATGGAGTTGAGAGGTCATTCTGGAGGTTATTCTTATGTATTACATAGATACCCTTTTTTAGTTTTTGGTGTATTAGAATAGCTAGAAGGAAATACATGAAAAACGGTTGAAGTGCAATCCAGTAGCCTTGATTCTTGAAGATGATCATATATCTATATAGCTTACAGGTTTGACTATGATTGTGAAAACCTTGTGGCTCACACTCCCTTTATCCAGGGTATGGAAAGATGAATAGAAAAATGGGGACAAAAAGTAAATGAATAACAGGGGGAAGTTGGGGGATAGGGAATGTTCTGGATGTTCTTTTTATTTTTCTATTTTTTCCAGTAATATGATGATACTGCGAACAACTGATTATACACTTTGGATAATTGTATGGTATGTGACTATAGCTAATAAAATTGCATCAAAAGGAACACGGAACTGTAGGATACATCTCACAGCTTCACACTGGTATGAAATGAAAATGTGTACTTGATTAGAACTGATTTTCTTCCAAAGTCAGTAAGAAAACACTACTTTTATAATATAGCAAGAAAAGAATTCTATAAAATAGTAAGATTCAAATCATGTTTTCCTGAGAACAGGACAAATGTTTCTTGAGCAACATTGTTGTTATTCTACCATATAAAATGCACTGCTGCTATGAAAAGACTGTCATGTTAGCAAGTATGAAGTATCATTTAAATATCTGTATACACACTTCCACCCTATTTTTAAATCATTTATTGTTTCCTCAATGATCTAAATGCCACCTTCTAATGTGCATCACACCTAACTGAACCTGTCACCTAGCTTGGGGAATGGACCCAGAATAAAGTGACTAACAAGTTAAGAGTTCTTGCCCTTGATCAAGCAAAGACTAAGTTTTGCTCTGTGAACAGGGACAACTCCAAGGAACACACAAGCACACCCAAGAATTTCTTGATGACAAAAACATACATATTCATTTTATTTTAAAAAGTGCATGAAAAAGGATAAGATGTGAATTTTAAATTTTTCATATTCAAACTACCCCGAAAATAACCTCTGTTAATATTCTGATGTACTGGAGGCATTTGTACAAAATGGGGAGGATACTACATACCTGCCTTGTATTTTGCCATTTTTCCCCCCAATTTTTGTCAATTTGAAAACTGAGAAATAAACTCATGGATTTAATTTACATGTCTTATTAACAGTGTGACTATTTTTTTTAAAATACAGCGGAATTTTGTACATCTTTTATGGCTATACTCGCATTCATAATTTTTCTGAAATAAAAGCTCTTACATATTAAGGGCATTACATATTTTTTCACCAGTTTATTTGTTGTCTTTTAGTTTATTTTGACAGTACTAGAGTTTTCTTTAATTAGAAATATTTTGTGTTTTTACAAAAGAAGCATACTCATTTTATTCCAAGGCAAAATGGAAAGGGAACAACTGACTTGGTTAATTTACTGAGACAGTATTCCCCAGAAAAGAATGTCTTTATGGCCAAAAATAAGAACAACAAACTAAGTATATTTGTTACCTGTTAAGTGATCCAAGTAGTATTGATAGAGCTTGCACTGAATAGGAGTCATTCTCACAACTAACACATATTCATGTTTTGGAGGCAAGAACTTTGTTAAAGCTGTATAATCTTTCCTCTGTAATTAACAAATGAGAATGAAAATTAGTTAATGTAAATTTATAACAGGAATCAAATGCTCTAGGAATTCTCATTGCTTATAACTAAAAGGCACATATAGATAAACAGGTACCATACATAAAAGGAAACATTTTCTTATATGGATTTAACCTCACTAATCACAAAATTACCTAGATATGACTATAGTTAATATATTTCATAAGGCTGCACAATATGGTACACAAGTATAAAGATATTGTAACACATGAGGCAAGTTTTTAATTGAAGTAGCCATATGACCAAGTAAGTAATTTAGATTTTCAAAATTTTCTCTATAAAGAAAAAATAAGAAAGAAAAGAAGGTGAAGAGGTGTACGGTAGGTAGTTCTACGGAAATGACTTGCTGTAATCATACAGTAAAACTTCTGAATCAAAATCTGATGCAGTCTGGGGGTTGCCCTTGTGTGAGATGTGGCAATATGTCAACAGATAACTCTTAACTACATTGGAAATGTTTGCCCAAATGAAACGGCAAGCCATGTACAAGCACTCTTGAAACCATTTTATTATAGCTAGAGTGAAAAAAGGCACTAATGTGCTACATGCAAATGACTACTTAAACGAGAAACACACTGCCTTGGCTTTAGCAGCAATACAGAAATAGAATACCTGTTATAGCACCTGCGGCCAACTTGACCAAACAGGACTTTAACTTATATCAAGGGAAGTATAACCAGTCAAAAGGACAGCCTGCCTTATTTGTTACAACACCTTTGTGACTATCATTACTAGCGTCTAAAGAAAAAGAACAGTTAATGAGATCTATTAATTACTGGCTTGGTCTGTTCATTAAAGCAGGTTAGTAAATATCCATACTTAAAACAACAATATTAACCTGTTCATGTTATTGTATATACTTGAAAGTAATAAAACTGTTTCTTCAGGATTACTTTAAAAATGGTTCCCCTCTTAATTCATACTGGCCTTTCCTACAACCATTTCAAATAAGTTAGGTTTAGAATACTATCCTATAGAATCAGGGTGAGCACAAAAATTTCTCACATACTCCATCATCTTAAGGCTGAAGAAAATTTAAAAATTAACATTAAACTGTAAAGCTTTACATTTAACAAATGAATTCATCAATTGTACTATAAACTTCTCACTAGAGCTTTTATTTTTAATGTCAACATTGCACAAATTTTTAAAGACAATGCAAGAAGGCTGAAGTGTAAAAATATACCCAAAAAAGAGGAAAGAAAACACAAAAATAATTCAAGTTTAAACTCAGAAAACATTTCTGGATTGCAGTATATCAAAGTAAAAATATTTTACTACTATGGAACATGTTTGTACCTGAACACATCCAGCTAACATCTCATAGAGAATGTGAGCACGTTTTTTCATCACTCTGACATCTACCATGGTAGAGTCTGCACACTGACCATTTTGGATTGGATTTATAAATCTATTCCTGAACTCCTCAATGGATCCAAGCAAATTTTCCTTGATAAAATTAACCATGCAATGATCTAAGCAAGAAGACATTAACTCATTAACAACAGTGATTAAAAGGATTCACAAAAATTCTCTGATGAAATGCTCATTCCAAAAATGCATGCAATGGAAGCAGTAGAGACACAATACAAAGAAAGAATACCAAACCAAGTACATAATAAACATTGGCTGTAAGTCTAATTTAGAACTGGATTACCTAAACCAGATGAGAAATTGAAAATAAAAACCATCCCTATAAATATTAGACACAAATGTGTAAAAAAAAAAAAAACACCTAAGGGTATTTTACTCCAACTCACTATTCTTGATAATAGGTATGAAGTATAAATATTCTGTAGTTCCAACCATGATTTACAGTCAGTAAGGGTATCTTGTGAAGAAAAGAGATACTGAATAAAAAAATAATAATATTAGGAAATAGTATACTATTAATAACTAATAAAAATTTGTATTAATTGATTCAGTTCCAGAAGTCATTAAAAGAGATACCAATTGCCCTGTACAGTATGGGACTAGAATGTGAAATAGTTTTTCTATAAATGGGGAAACACTACAGGAAAGACGAAAACTCGAATGGAATACATAAAAATAAAAGACAATATAGGCTAAAGTGAAATAATAACCAGAATTACAAATAATAAATTAGAAAAGTTAAGATACTATAAATATACTAAAAGAAGGGAACAAACATCAAAATACAAAAACTATTACAACGGGAAAAAGATATAACAGAAGATGTATCATACGAGGGAATTTCAATTTATTTGCTGAATGATCTTGTGTTTCCTCTTCAGTGTCACCACACATACAAAAATGAGAGAAATTCACAAGTCTGTTAAATGGGTTCACATTATCTGTCCGCAGCCTCTGCAGACTCTATTATGCCTTGAATTCAGCAAACTCTCCCCCCAACTCCTCCTTCCGGAAATGTGCATGCTTGGCATTTCTTTTATTTTTTTATCAGTACCCCCAAAACCTTGACATATTTCCTTATAATTCCTCCTGAGTAGCAACATGATGCATATTTATACTTTTTAAAACAATCATTAAAGACTTCTGATATCCTTTTACAAATTTCAGTCTATATTTATATTTTAAAATTCTTGACTGTGGTTTTCCATTCATATTTATAAAGCATCCCACTTGAAAAGTATGGTATTCTTTCACGGTAGACTAAGATGAACCTATATAGACCATGGCCAGAGACTGTGTTGAACAAAAAAAGGTGAATGGCAAGGTAGCAAAAACATATCTGAGGCAATGCCAATGTTCTACATCACAACTGCAGATAGTAACTCACACTCAATTAGGTTATTTTGAAGGGGTGTTCCTGTTAAAATAATCCTCCTCCTTGATCGTATAGAATTCATAGCTTTTGAAACAGCAGATGCTTCATTTTTTACTATATGGCCTTCATCACAAACAACAAAGTCAGGGCCTATTAAAATATATTTTAAAAAACTCAGTTAAAACATAATAATACTGAAAATGCGATCCATTTAAGCAAATAAAGTTAATCCTTTTACAACGCTGGCCTTATAGGAATATAAAGCACATAATTATAAAAATAATCATATTTTATCTGCAACTGTATTTGGTTAATATAGCACTAACTAGTATTAATTACATCCCAACAAAAGACTATTAAAGTAGTATTATAAAGAGTACTTAACTTCTTCGAGTGTACAAAAATAGGCAGCAATAAAAATAATCACAAAGGCGAAAAAGATCCCCCTAACAGATATGGGATATTTGAAAAATCAAATGTCTTTTATTAATGAAAACAAATATTTAATGATGTATGTGAACAGCAGTGTATCAAGTTAAAACTATCATCATGGCCTAAAAGCAATTTATATTTAGATGAAAAGACAAATGTCACAAGTTACATTATAAGATACTATATATTACAATAGGCCACGCAGTATTTCCTGTTTATTCCAAATAATTAACACTCATTATGGGAGAAAAATACAATAGATAAAGGACAGCTAGATTGGTTGTTAAATGGGTGGGGAAGATGGAACGGGATGCACACTTTTCATGCTATAAAATATCTCATGGCTGAAAGCAACTACTTTAAAAGAAATACATAAGCTAATTTCGTTAAAATAATATATATGTTATTTACTGAAGTATCCCACATGCACAATTTGCTTGCTGGTTAACACACACACACACAAATATTACTTAAATATTTATTTCAACAATAGTTGAACATCCCCATCTATTAAGCATGAGAGAAAATACATCTTCTATACAATTTCAAAATTGTATACATCAAATAATACAATTGTTACTCAATATTCACATGGGGTTAAACAAACAGGAAGAAATATTTTAAGACTACCAATTTACTTTCTAAAATCTGTATCTAAGCTTTGTTTTAAAAGGCTATATACTGTTTATTTTGCATAGAAAAAGTTTTTTACAAGGAAAAACTGCCTTTTAGACAAGTGTTTTAAATAATTGCCACCACATAATATTTCATGTTCATGAGGGTGTGGGAAATAGGTACTTTCATACACTCTTTGTGGAAGTCTAAATTGGTATCAAACTTTTTGAAAGTCAATTTTGCAATGTCTATCAAAATGTAAAACATTTGCATCCATTTTTGGGAATTTATCCTAAGGATATACTCCCAAAAGGACCCAAAGATACATAAGAATGTTTTCTGCAGCAATGTTTGTTATGGTAGAAAACTGGAAACAACCAAAAAGCTTGCATAGGTGATTGGTAGAAATATGAAACAATGGAATACAATACACAATTAAAATTAATGATGTATATCTCTACATACTTCCCTTGAAAAATGTGCCAAATATATTATCAATTAAAAAGAAGTTACAGAAAAATAATCTATAATATCCCATTTGAGTTCAAATAATTACCTCAAAATAGGGTAATTTTATATATATATATATACACACACATACACACTGTAAAAGATTAACCATGACCAAAGAATGGTTTGGACTTTGTTCCCAGCTCCTGTGAAGTAACGTATAAGTGCTTGGAATATCCTACCTGATAAAAGTGTGTTTGTTTACCTGGACTATGCCAAATAGTCTATGCTTATAATGTGATTTATGGTGGGGAACCTTGGGCCACATGGTATCAACTTGACCTCCGGGGGTGCTGGAGACTGAAGTCAACCACACCTATGCGACTCAGCCCCTATAAAAACTCTGGACACCAAGACTTGGGTGAGCTTCCCTGGTTGACAATACTCTGTGCATACTGTCACACACAAACTTAGCTTTTGGGAGAAGTCTAAGCTTTTTGTACAAACCCACTTAGAAAGGAGAAATGGAAACTTACACTTGGATCTCTCCTGGACCCTGCACCATGTGCCTTTTTCCACTGCTAATTTTAATCTGTATCTCTTTGCTGTAATGAAAGGTTTTTTTTTTTTAACAGAATATTATATTTAAAAATATGTAAGTTCTTCAGCACGTTACATTGCTACACATTGGTAGAACAAAAATTAAAAACCCATGATGTTTAACTATATTAGGGAGAAAAGTTGATTAAATATTCAGACTATCCAGAAGAGCCTTTCCCAAATCTCTGACCCACTGAAACTTTAAGAGATAATAAAACAATTGCTGTTACTTAAAGCCACTAAGTTTGGGAGCAGTTATTATGCAGCAAGAGATAATCACAGCAGCAGAGTTCTAACAACTCTGATCAGCCCTAAGCACTACTCTCAAGCCTAATACCTGTCCCAAATTTTACAGGCTTCTAACCTAATAGCCTATCTTGCCTGCTTATGACCTCACATCATTCTTAGTGTTTGAAATCCTAAATTGCCTGTCTGGCTCTGACATTTTGCTTCCATTCTGAACTTCAATTCACACTTTTCTTCTACATTACACCATAACCCAGGTCTTTCATGCTTAACTACCATGTACATTTCAGTACTAACAATTTTCCCCATATCAGAAAAGACATTGGGTAGGAAAAGAAAACACATCCTAGAAAAGGAATAGTTATATCTAACTGATCCCTTCTAACAAACTTAGAGCTACTTACAGCTCTATCTGCTTGATACTTTACAATTAGGTGAAAGACAATTATGTAGAAAGTTTATCACTACTATTAAATCTTAAAGCTTACTACAACTTTAACATTTTTCTCCTAGTATGTGTTATACATGATCGGTATAACATATTTCTGTTGTAGTTCAGACGGTTTTCCAGATATGGCAGATGAGCTATTTCTAATCCTCTAACATATTTTGGGAAGGAAAAGATAGGGCTTTAGTTTCCCCAACAAACCTCCAACAAAACCTAATATAGAGACCAAAGCCCTACTGTTCACCACCAAAGTTCAAGTTTAAGCTCTAATAAGAGTGATCTAGGTAGTGATTAAAAAAATAAAAAAATGAACAAAAGTAAAACCCAATGAACAACTTCCTCAACCGGATAAAGAGCATCTACAAAAAAGTCCACAGCTATCATCATTCTTATGGAGAAATAACTGAGGATATTACCCCTCAAATAAGGAACAAAACAAGGATGTACACTCACACCTTCTCTTCAATAGTGTACTGGAGGCTCTAGCTAAGGCTAATAGGCAGGAAAAAGAAACAAAAGGCATCCATATTGGAAAGAAAGCCGTAAAACTATTCACAGATGAGATGATCTTATATTTAAAATAATCTAAAGAATCCACTAAAAAACTATTAGAATAAATGACTTCAGGAAGGCTGCAGGAAGGAAAATACAAAAAAAATTATTTTATTTCTATACACTAACAACAAACAATCTGAAAAAGAAATCAGAAAAACAATTCCATTTACAATAGCATCAAAAAAGAATAAAATACTTAGGAATAAATTCAATAAAAGAAGTACTTATACCTTGACAGCTATAAAACATTGTTGAAAGAAATTAAAAGACCTAAATAAATGGATAGATCACATGTTTACAGACCAGAAAACTTAATACTGTTAAAATGCAAGATCCCCAAATTGATCTACAGATTCTATGCAATCCCTTTCAAAATTCTTTGCAGAAATTATTCACAATTGCCAAGAGATGGAAACAACCCAAATGTCCTTCAACAGATGAGCGGATAAATAAAATGTGGTATATACACACGATGGAATACTACACGGCAGTAAGAAGGAACGATCTTGTGAAACATATGACAACATGGATGAACCCTGAAGACATAATGCTGAGTGAAATAAGCCAGGCACAAAAAAGAGAAATATTATATGCTACCACTAATGTGAACATTGAAAAATGTAAAATAAATGGTTTATAATGTAGAATGTAGGGGAACTAGCGATAGAGAGCAATTAAGGAAGGGGGAACGATAACCTAATAAGAACAGATAAGCTATCATGGGTAAATTTAACATTCTGAGAATGTACAGGAATGACAATGGTTTGTTAATTTCCGGTGGGTATGGTAGGAACAAGTTCACAGAAATGTTGCTATATTAGGATATTTTCTTGGGGAAGAGTAGAAACATGTTGGAAGTAAAGTAGTTATTTTAGGTTAGTTGTCTTTCTCTTACTCCCTTGTTATGGATTGTTTGAAATGTTTTTTTATTTTATGTTTCTTTTTTTAGTTTTGTTGATATAGTTAATAGTTAACTTAAAAAAAAGAGTTAATAAAAAAAAAAAAACAAAGAAAAAAATATGAAGAGTGCCACTGAGGAGCTGGAGGAGAATGCAGGGGTGTTGGGCTTCCCCACCTCGATGGTTGCTGATGTGCTCACAGACACAGGGGACTCGTGGTTTGATGGGCTGAGACCTCTACCATGGGACTTGTCCTTGGGAAGACTGTTGCTGCAAAGGAGAGGCTAGGCCTCCCTATAGTTGTGCTAAAGGGTCTCCTCCTGAATGCCTCTTTGTTGCTCAGATGTGGCCATCTCTCTCTAGCTAAGCCAGCTTGGCAGGTGAAATCACTGCCCTCCCCCCTACACAGGATCTGACACCTAAAGGTGTAAACCTCCCTGGCAACATGGAATATGACTCCTGGGAAGGAATCTAGACCTGGCATCATGGAATGGAGAACATCTTCTTCAAAGGGGGAATGTAAAAGGAAATGAAATAAGCTACTGTGGCAGGGAGATTCCAAAAGGAGCCGAGAGGTCACTCTGGTGGGCACTCTTACGCACAATATAGACAACCCTTTTTAGATTCTAATGAATTGGAATAGCCAGCAGTAAATACCTGAAACTATCAAACTACAACCCAGAACCCCTGAATCTTGAAGATAATTGTATAAAAATGTAGCTTATGAGGGATGACAATGTGATTGGGAAAGCCATATGGACCATACTCCCCTTTGTCCAGTGTATGGATGGATGAGTAGAAAAATTGGGGCAAAAAAAAGAAGGGCACCCAGTGTTCTTTTTTACTTTAATTGTTCTTTTTCACTTTAATTTTTATTCTTATTATTTTTGTGTGTGTGATTATGAAAATGTTCAAAAATTAATTTTGGTGATGAATGCACAACTATATAATGGTATTATGAACAGCTGATTGTATGCTTTATATGACTGCATGGTATGCATGGTATGTGAATATATCTCAATAAAACTGAATTTAAAAAAATTCTTTGCAGAAATTGACAAGCTGATCCTAAAATTCATACAGAAATACAAGGGACTCAGAACAGCCAAAAGATTCTCAAATAGAAGAACAAGGTTGAAGGACTCATACTTTCTGATTTCAAAATGTACTACAAAGATGCACTAATCAAGACAATGTGGTACCAGAATAAGGACAGATATATAGACCAATGTAATAGAACTTGGAATCCACAAATAAACTTACATTTACAGTCAAATGATTTCAACAAGGGGGCCAAGAACATTAAATGGCAAAGTACTCTTTTCTAACAAACGGTGCCAGTAAAACTTGAAATCTACATGCAAAACAGTGAAGCTGGGCCCTTACCTCACACCATATACAGAAATTAACTCAAAATAGACCAAAGACCTAAACACAAGAACTAAAACTATAAAACTTTAAGAAGGAAGCATAGGGGTAAATATTAATGAACTTGGATCAGGCATCAGATTCTTAGATATATAACAAAAGTACAAGCGACCAAAGAAAAATAGGTAAATTGGACTTAATCAAAATTTAAAACTTTGATGCATCAAAGAACATTATGAGGAAAGTAAATAAACCCATAAAATGGGAGAAAATACTTGCAAATTATATATCCCTAAGGGTTTAATATCCAGAATATATACAGAACTTCTACAACTCAGTAACAAAAAAAAAATAAATAACCCAATTAAAAAATGGACAAAGGATAGGAATAGACATTTTACCATAGAAGATAAACAAATGGCCGAAAAACATATGAAAAGATGCTCAACAACATTAGTTATTAGGGAAATGCAAATCAAAACCACAATGAGATACCAATTTACAACCACTAGGGATGGCTATAGTGAAAAACACAGGTAACTTCCTTTTTTTTTTCATGGCGCCTCAGGCAATTGGCTGCTTCAGGATGAAACTGAACATCTTCCCAGCCACTGGCTGTGGGAAGCTCATTGAAGTGGATGATGAACACAAACCACATATCTTTTATGAGACACGTATGGCCACAGAAGTTGTTTCTGATGCTCTGGATGAGGAATGGAAGGGTTATGTTTTCCAAATCAGTGGTGGAAATGATAAACAAGGCTTCCCCATGAAGTAGGGTGTCTTGACCCATGGCCATGTCCGTCTGTTACTGAGTAAGGGGCATTCCTGTTACAGACCAAGAAGAACTGGAGAAAGAAAGTGCAAAGCTGTATGGGGTTGCATTGTAGATGCCAATCTGAATGTTCTCAACTTGATTATTGTGAAAAAAAAAAAAAGGAGAGAAGGATATTCCTGGACTGACTAAATACTATGGTGTCTCATTGCCTGGGGCCCAAAAGGGCTAGCAGAATCAACAAACTTTTCAGTCTCTCTAAAGAAGATAATGCCTGACAATATGCTTTGAGAAAGACCCTGAACAAAGAAGGTAAGAAACAGGACCAAAGCACCCAAGATTTAGCAAGTTGTTACTCCATGTGTCCTGTAACACAAACATCAGCTTACTTCTCTGAAGAAACAATGTAGTAAGAAATATAAGGAGGAGGCCACAGAATGTGCTAAACTTTGGCCTAGAGAATGAAGAAGGACAAAGAAAACCCCAGGAACAGATTACGAAGAGATGGAGGCAGTCCTCTCTGACAGCTTCTACCTCTAAATCTGAATCCAGTCAAAAATAAGATTTTCTAAGAGTAACAAATAAAAAAGATCAGATATTAAAAAAAAAAGAAAACAGATAATAAGTATGGCAAGGATGTGAAGAAATCAAAACCTTCATAGATTGCTGGTGGGAATATAAAATGGTGCAGTCACTGTGGAAAAGTTTGGCAGTTCCTCAACAAGCTAAATGTAGAATTATCACATGACCCAGAAATTCCACTCCTGAATCTACAACCAAGAGAAAGTAAAACATATGTCCCTGCAAAAACTTGTACATGAAAGTTGATAGCAGCGTTATTCATAATAGCTCAAAACTGGAAACAACCCAAATGCTAATCAACTGAAAAATGGATAAACAATATATGGTATATCCATATAATGAAATATTAATCAGCCATAAAAAGGAATGAAGTACTAATACATATTATAATTCCAATGAACCTTGAAAACATTATGCTAAGTGAAGAAAGCATTTATATGAAAGATCTAGAGTAGACAAATTCATGGAGAAAGTAAGTAGATTAGTGCTTCTCAGAAGATGAGGGGAAGGGGCATTTGAAAGTAATTGCCAATAGTTAATGAGGTTCTTTTTGGAGTGCCAGAAATGTTCTAGAATTAATGGATAAGTTGTGATGGCTGCATAACTTTGTGAATATAGTAAATACCATTGAATTGTATGCTTTAAATGGTAAATTTTGTATTATGTGTACTTTACCAAGAGAAAAAGAAAAAGCTCTAGCCATTAGGGAAAATGCATTTCATGTTACCACAATAAATGATAAATGCTAAGAATGGTTTTTTAAAAAGTAATTAAATTGGTCATTTTATGAAACAAAAAGCCATTTAGTGTGGTGCTGACAGATACATGACTGTGCATTTGTCAAAACCCACAGAACTGTACATTAGAAAGAATAAACTTTAACGTATGCAAACAAAATACAGAAACTGACCTAAGTAACTTTGGAAAATGACATTTTAACTCAAAATCATAAGGCAATAGTCAAAAGCAACTAAACATAAATACTGTACATAGTAGGTAAATTTCTTTCGTCATGGGAGTACTGCTAACAATTCTGAAACTACATGTATAACAGGGATGAAACAATAAATAAATGGCAGGTGGGTGGCAGGAGCCAGGCTTCTTATTGTTGGCAAGGGAAGTTCAGATTAACGATGACTACAAAAAAAAGGCTAAAATAAACGACGTCGTATTGGAGTAGAGTTGAACACATCAAAATGAACTCAAGTTTACTTTAACATACATACCAATGACAGATGTGAGTGTACACATGGATTAGTACCCACTCATACATCATCTAGTTCTGTCCACTGAGAGGACCTAGAAGCACCCTCAGAAGCAACAATGGCATCCTGTGCCAAGATCTTGGTTTCTAAATATCATTTTTCAATAAAAGGAACCATGGCTATTTAGAGAAGCAACTGATTCTGGGGCAGGGAAACTACAGCACGGGCCTGAAGCCTCTTGTAATAACAGAAAGTAATGAAGTACTCAACAAAACAAAACAAAAGGATGGGATCATATCAAAGTGATACAGGAACCAACCTGAAAGAGCTACCAATGGCCAAACCTGAATAATTTGAGCAACAAAATAAACAATACAGTATTAGTTTATAATCAAATGTATAAACTAAAAATAGATGAGTCCATACTGAAGTAAAGAAACCTGGCAAATATGATCTTAACCAAGTGACAGAAAATTAACATCACCAGTAATGACATATAGATGTTATGTACCCCCTGGTAAGATGAAATATACCATGGCAATATAAGATGTTAAATGGGTAGGGGGTGGGGAGGAGAGACAGGGAGTTGGGTGCTGTGTTATGGCAACTTTCTGTACTTCCATTTCAATGTTCCTGTAAATCTAAAATTATTCCAAAATAAAAAGATCTTAAAAATGTTATTAAATGACTAACATGAACATGATAAATATTACTCTTCATGCTATGACCTTTAATTTCTTTTTCTTTGCTTCCTCATAAATAAATAACCAGATTACGCATCTGAAACTGTTGTTTTAGTATAACTATTGTTTCAGCAGAAAAAAATCTGCTGTAATACTGTTAACTAGCGTATACTTCTGCCAGTAAAAAACCAATCACAGAATTTTTAGATACCTACTTTAGTCATGGGAAAAAGATAACCTTATAATTAGGCCTTAGATTTACAAAGGCAAAGTTACTTCAACAGGTCTGAATTACAACAGTATCTAAAGAAAGAGTCAAAGCCATGAATTGTAAAGAATATTATTACTTTGACAGTGACAATTCAGATTTTCTTAAACATCCAAAGCCTCTAATGTCTCAAAGTAATAAGATATGATGAGATAAAATTAGAAAAGGGAAAAAAATTGCACACAAATTAACAATCTTATAAAAATTAATTTTAGTTTTGCTGTTTTCCAAGTCATCAGTAAGAATCAAATATTTGGCTCTCCCATCAGATTACTGTCACAAGGATAGATAGTATTACAAATATTAACCTTCCATAGTGACAACCCTTTAAAAGACAGGAGATGAACATGCAGCAATTCTTCTAATGACAAAAAGTTTGTAAACAGACTAAAAGACTGCTTTCAAAGAATGGAGATAGGTCTAGTTAACAACTAATATTGAAATAGTTGGAGGAATCTGCAATTGTGGCACAATCATCTGATGTGTTTTTAATTCTTTAAAAGGTCTCCCCTGAGAGAGCGGAGCGGTGCAGAAAGGGGGAAGTTAACGTGTCCCATTCAACCATCTTTGAAGTGGGCTGGGAACGCCCCTACACAGCCCAGCGGCCCAGGGCTTCCCTGGAGGCCAGCACTCACTTGTGACGTGGCAAGGCTCACCCCCACCTCCAACAGAGGTCCTAGAAAAGCACAGCAGGGAGGGGGGAACTGCTCAGAAATCCCAGGGAACCTACGCCAATACCAAGGACTTTCATGTCAGCGGCAGAGAACAGACTTATACCTCCCAGAATACCTGGGAGGTCTGATTGTTAAACCTGCCCTTCCTCCCTAACCACTCAAGCACACGCCCCTCACTGAGGGCAGACAGCACTGACAACACACCCAAATTAAGTGCACCAATTGGACCCCAAAAGAATCAGATCCCCACATAACACAAAGCTGGGGAGAACTGACTTGAGGGGAGTAAGTGATTCATGGATGCCATCTGCTGGTTAGTTAGAGAAAGTGTATGTCACCAAACTGCAATTCTAACAAATTAAAGATCAAGTAAAGCAAATGCCAAGAGGCCAAAAACAAGAGAAAATCTTAAAGCATATGATAAAACCAGACAACATGGAGAACCCGAACCCAAACACTCAAATCAAAAGATCTGAAGACACACACTTCCTGGCAGAATTAATCAAACAACTACAGACAGGCAAAGAGAGCACAGCACGGGATATAAAAAACTTGAAGAAGAGCATGGCACACAATATAAAAGACATAAAGAAGACCCTAGAAGAGCATAAAGAAGATATTGCAAGAGTAAATAAAAAAATAGAAGATCTTATGGAAATTAAAGAAACTGTAGGCCAAATTAAAAAGACTCTGGATACTCATAATACAAGATTAGAGGAAGCTTGAACAACAACTCAGTCTCCGCAAGGAGCACAGAACAGAAAATTAAAAAACAAAAGAAAGAATGGAGAAAAAAATTGAAACAACTGAAATGGATCTCAGGGATATGATAGATAAAATAAAACGTCCAAATTTAAGACTCATTGGTGTCCCAGAAAGGGAAGAGAAGGGTAAAGGTCTAGAAAGAGTATTCAAAGAAATTGTTGGGGAAAACTTCCCAAACCTTCTACACAATATAAATACACAAAGCATAACTGCCCAGAGAACTCCAAATAGAATAAATCCAAACAAACCCACTCCAAGACATATTCTAATCAGACTGTCAAATATTGAACAGAAGGAGCAAGTTCTGAAAGCAACAAGAGGAAAGCAATCCACCACATACAAAAGAAACAACATAAGACTAAGTAATGACTACTCAGCGGCCACCATGGAGGCGAGAAGGCAGTGGCAAGACATACTTAAAATTCTGAGAGAGAAGAATTTCCAACCAAGAATACTTTATCCAGCAAAACTCTCCTTCAAATTTAAGGGAGAGCTTAAATTTTTCACAGACAAACAAATGCAGAGAGAGTTTGCTAATAAAAGACCTACCCTACTTCAGATACTAAAGTGAGCCCTACCAACAGAGAAACAAAGAAATGAGAGAGCGATACAGAGACTTTTAACAGCCATATATAGAATATTACATCCCAGGTCACTGGGACACACGTTCTTCACTAGTGATCACGGATCTTTCTCCAGAATGGACTGCATGCGGGGACATAAAAACAAGCCTCAATAAAATAAAAAATATAAAAATGAGTTTGTTTAAAGAACATTCTCTGCCCACAATGGAATACAAATAGAAGTCAATAACCATCAGAGACTTGGAGAATTCACAAACACCTGAAAGATAAAAATGAGGGGGAGATGAAAAAATTCCCAGACAATCAAAAGCTGAGGAACTTCATCACCAGTAGATCAGTCCTAAGCAGGCTGAAAGGAAGAGACACTAAACAATTGACTGAAACCACATGAAGAAACAAAGATTTCCAGTAAAGATCACATGGTAAATATAAAGACCAATACTACTGTATGGTTGATTTATAACTCCACTATTTACTTCCTACAGGATCTAAAATACATAAACTGTAATGATAAATTGGTGGTTTTGGACTCAATGTAAAATATGTAATTCTTGACAAGAACTACATAAAGGTGGGGGAATGGAGGAGTATAGGAACACAGTTTACGTGTCCTATTGAAGTTAAGTTGATTTCAAAGAAAAACAAGATTGTTATAGATTTAAGAGGTTAAATTTAAGCCCCATGGTAAACACAAAGAAAGTATCAGAGAATATGACCATAGAGATGAAAAGTAGAGTAGGGGTTCCAAGAAGTGGGGGAAGGGGCAATGAGGAGTTAAGAAATGAGAGTAGGGGTTTTGGTTTGGGGTGAAGGGAAACTTCTAGAAATGGATGGTCGGAAGGTGACAGCATTTCAACATTCTAAATGTGATTAATCCCACTAAGGGAATGCTAGGGAGGGGTGGAATGGGAAGATTTAGGCTATATATATCTTTCCAGAACTGAAAAAAAAAAAAAGACAGTCTAAATAGATGACAATTAAATGCCAAGGATGATTCTGGACGGGATCTGACGCTGGAGGAGAGGAGGCTCAAAGGGACACAGCTGGGACACAAGGAAAAAAAAAGAAAATATAGAATGTAAGCTTTATATCAATGTTGAATTTCTTGAACTTCTTAGCTGCATTTAATGAGATTGCATAAAATAATGTTCTTGTCCACGGGAAAGGTATATGTGAACTATAGTGTTTGTTCAAAGATACGTGCAGCTTGCTCCCATATGTTCAGAAGATAGAGCAATAGATGATGGGTGTTAGGGAGGGAGGGAGGGAGGGGGAGAGGGAGGGAAAGAAAGAGTGGTGTGACACGATCTTAAAGGTGATGGATCAGGGTATCGGGGGAGGGGGGTCAGGGTATGATGGAATTCTATGTAGGGGGTTTGTACTGTTTTTACAACTGTTCCTGTAAGATTGAACTTATTTCAAAATAAAATTTATTATTTAAAAAAAAAATAAAAAAAGGTCTCCCCTGAAAACAACAAACACTTTCAAACTCAGCAACTGCATTCTGAACATCTGGCAATGGTAACAGTGAACATATCTTAATGAAATGATACTAAGAATCAAAATGAAGGCAAAAACCTGATACATAAAAGAAACAATACCCAGGTCCTTAATAGTTGCTCAATTAATATTTGTTAAATAAAATATGCATATACTTTTTATTCAACTTGCTTCTTTACCTCAATGCCTACTAATATCTTACCTGGATCAACCAAGGCTTTGTTAAATATTTCTTTAAGTTTCCTACTCTTCACATTCCTTCCTTGAACAAGATTTCTGTACATTTCATAGCCTATGATCATAACACCACCATCTTCTTGCCACCTCTGCAGCATGTAGCTTCTCTCCTGAGGACGTTTCACAGTTGCTAATTCAGAGACCTTTTGTGTGAAAATAAATATTTTTAAAGTAGCTATTAAGAATATATGACTACTAAAACTTTCCATTGAATTATGCATCACTGGTAAGTAAAACTCTTATTCTTTTATTGTATGAATTCATTCAGTTACTATATTAAGAAAACATTAAAAATATACCTCAAGTTTCTCATCATTTTTTAATCCCTCCTGCCACTTCTCAAATTCATTCATCCAATTCAAAGCAGTATTAAGAGGACAAACCACTAAAGCTGTGCTGAAATCCAATTTGTCACACAGAAGAACTGTATGAAGAAAACTTACCACCTACAAAAAAAACAGATTAAGTTGCCATCTTCATTTAAGTATCCACAAAAAAGTTAATATATCAGGCAATCTTAACAATTTAATAGTTTTGTTTTAAAGACTAGAGAAACCAACCAAAAGGTCACAATTTATAAGCTAGACAAAGTATAGGGAAAGATTTAAGTAAAATGAGGGGTTATGATTAGGTCATGCATAAGTTTCTTCGAACTTGAAAGTTCCACAATTCTACGATCAATGTGAATAATATGAATATAAAACGTCACCACACCAAAGCAGCTACTAAGTCCTTGGTCTCCAGAGAACTTCCCTACAGCCTTCCAGAAAGTTCCAATGACCACCCAGAAAAGAATTATGTTATTTACAACTTTTTAATTGTATAACAACTTATAAATTGTTATAAAATGGCTCAATCTATAATAAATATCTTAAAGTTTAAAAATAAATATTCACAAATTTCACGTTACAACTCCAACCATTCAGAAATGCAGTTAATTTTAATACTAAAAATACTTTACATTCTCATTATAGTAGCATCATAGATTTTTAATAGTTGTAAAGGAAGTTCACCTCCATGTCACAGACTCTGCAGCTGTTGTTGCATAAGCCTTTAATTCCACACCTTACTTCATTAGGGTCTCTGCTCAAACACCACCTCTTAAAACATGACTTCCCTGATTCTCTATCCTCCCTTAACTCTAATTATCTGAAAGCATATATTACTTATTTTATTTGATTAAATGCCATTCTCCCTCGCTAGTCTATAAGCTCCTTGAAGGCAGGGATCTTGCTATTCCTGTTCATTGCTTTATCTCCAGCACCTGTGCCCGAGACATGATAGAACCCAATATGTATTTCTTGAGTTCACGAATGCACAAAAACAGAAAAGTTCTTACCTGTAAAGTCTTACCAAGGCCCATGCAGTGGGCAAGAATGCAGCCTGATCCCGGAGATTTCTTTGTCTTTTTAACAGACTCACAGCATCAATTCCACATAAACTGAACACCTAAAAACAACAACTTCCTTTATAAAAACATCAAAAAGATAACCAAAACTTCTAACAGAGAAAAATAAAACAGAGCTAAATAATTTCTTAAACGCAAATGGAATTTTCTTCAACTAATGTAAACTAGAAACAAGATAGTAAATATACATAACAACGTGATTTTGTTTCATTCATCGTTAAACAAGCAATCACAACAGACCTTCTGCATTCTATGGAATGGTCCAAAGAGATATATAAATACTCTATAATAGAAATTTCATCCAAGGAGAGATATCTTATTACACTTTAAAGCTGACTGTGTCAATCGGGAAAAAAACAGGAGATGATTTAACATCTCTCTCTTTATTCAATAAAGACCAAGCAATAAAGGGGGCTGACTACACAAGGAGGAGAAACTATAGAACTTCCCTTATGAATTCTTTCACACGCAAAACAAAACTGACTTATTGATTTCACTCATTTGGTATATTTCTAATACTAACATAAGAATAATATTAAAGACATACCTGAAAATGTCGAAAGAGAATTTTCTAAAGAAGGCTTTTACCTAACTGCGCCCCTCCCCACTCCTCCTCCCCCTCTCCAGCCCATGCCCTTAGTTCACCATTGCAGACTGGGTGAAATCTTCTTGCAATATACACCCATTTGCAAGTGGCACTTCCTTCCCCTTTTAGGACACTTGTTCAATTTGCTTTTCCTCATTTGCCCATGAACTCCATGAGGGCAGGGACTGTTGGTCACCAATAAATTTCTAGTGCTTAGCAGAACAGGAGACACATAGCAGACCCTCAAATATTGGTAAAATGTAGCTAAAAATTATTTAATCATATAATAGTTTCTTACCATCTACTTGATGGGGTTTCAATTTGATAACCATATTTCTATGAACCTGCACTAAAGGTTCCTTGGTTTCTTCATCTTCATCTAAAACCAATTTGGTTGTTATTGGACACTTGGTGGGGGAAGCATCTTCAATTTCTATTACCTACAAGAAAGGAAATAATCAATAGGAAACCTTACACAAATAATTCAAGCAATGTAGGAATATCAGTCTAACCCAGGGAGATTTTCCAAATTACCAACGTATCTACTCCCATATCACATAACATATTTAGTTCAAAAAGGTCAAGACAGAGCACAGGCTTATATGTTTTCCAAAATAAAAAACCTCCAAAGGACTTTAAATCCCTATGATAATCACACCCAGTAATTTAGCTCAATGGGCCTCACCCTGGGTATCTCAACACAGATACATTAGGGAAGAGTTCTGAGAAAAAGTGTCAACCAATGCTCCAAAACTAATCTATGGCACCACCATTAAAATCTGGATAGACAGGTGGCATCGAACCAGGAATGTCTCTATTCCTCAAGAGGAAATTTGAAATTATACAAGGATATTTATGGTGTCATAATGACTGGTATATAACGTGGGGAGAGGGGGGATATAAATATAAATATTCTAGAATGTGAAAGACAGTCCTGAACAAGAAAGCACCGTCCCACCCAAAATGCAACCAAAACCTCCATTAAAAAATGCTGTAAATATGTGTTGTGAAAGGGATATACTTTTAGAAACACTGATTTAAGAATCAGACCCTCAAAAGCATAACAATAACATATTAGACCTTCTAATTAGAAGAGGAAACAATTATCTCAAGTTCCTTATTTCACAGAAAATTTAATTAGACATACATACATACAGACACACACACACATACCTAATGTGTATGTATTTTTTGCTGTATTATCCCTATCTCTATCCATTACATACTTTACTCTGTAACTGTATAAGGGAGGTACAACAATACACAGATGATAAAACAGAGAGACAGAGAAGTTAACCTTCCAAACGTCATACAATTATAAAGTATGGCACCACTGAGATTTGTACCCAATGTTAGGAACCAAACTCCATGCTCATAACCAACACAAAATACAACCTTAAAAAATAAATATTGTGTAAATGGTTTTATGGTTCCATGAAAAGTAACAGACTTATGTTCCTAAAATTACAGACATTATGATAATTAAGGAAAAAAAATTCTGTAAGTTTTTTAATTTAAGGTAAAACGATTTTTCAGTCTTTAATACAGAAATTTCCAAACATATTCAAAAGCACAGAAAATAATATAATAAACCCAATTACTAGCTGCAAAATTGATCAATTCATAGTCAGGTGTGTTTCACCAATACCCTACTGCCCATTCTCGAACTGCGCATTCCCACAAATTATTTTAAGCAAACCTGAAAAAGTTTTACAGTGTCTACATAAAAGTACTCTCTCTCTTTCTAAACCCCAAAATACAGTAACATTATCAAACTTAAATAAAATTTAAACAAGTCATAGCTATGTAACAAATTACCTGAATAGATACTATAATTACATAAAATTGTAAACAATACACAGATCGAGATTAATAAAAGGAATAAACTGAAATAAAATATTCTTTAGAGGTTTCAACAGCATATTGGAGCAGGCAGAAGAAAGACTCAGTGAACTGTATGATAAGGTAATTGAAAAGATTCAGGCTACGACTGATCCGTGGAACTTTGGGTATCTTTGTGACACCTGAAACTCAGAGCTAGAGCTCAGCAGATATGAATGTCAGTATTCGCGCATACAGCAACTGTTAAAAAAAAAGCTAAAAAAGAGTCCCAGACTTCAATTAGAGATATGAATGAAGCAGATCTGGTTAAGACTCAGGCAAATCAGACTAAAAGTAAAGGATGATACTGACTATATTTAGAGACCTAGATATAAGAACCAGTATCATACAACTCCTAAAGAAAAATGTTGGGAAGCACCTTCAAGATACTGTAGGCAACTGTTTCTTAGACTTGACACCCAAAGCACAAAAAATGAAAAAAAAATTAAAAAGTTTCATAATTCCAAAGGACCTTGTTGAAGCAGTGAAAAGGCAACCTATTCAATGGGACAAAATATGTAGAAACCACATATCCAATAAAGGTTTAATATCCAGAATATATAAAGTAATACTATAGCTCAACAAAAAGACAAAGAAACCATTAAAAAATGGGCAACAAACTTGAATAGACATTTTTCCAAAGAGGAAACAAGAATGGCTAAAAATCACATGAAGAGATGCTCACCATCACTAGCTGTTAGTGAAATGCAAATCAAAACCGTAAGATATGCAATCGCCTTCAAGAATCAAGGCTACTGGGTTGCATAACTAAATAGCTTACATGGTGTGACTGTGTGATTGTGAAAACCTAGTGGCTCCGCACTCCCTTTATCCAGTATATGGACAGATGACTAGAAAAATGGGGACAAAAGTAAATGAAAAATAGGGTGGGATAGGGAGGATGGAATGTTTTATGTGCTCTTTTTTACTTTTATTTTTATTTCTTTTGGAATAAGGAAAATGTTCAAAAATTCATTCTGGTGATAAATGCACAACTATATGATGGTGCTGTGAATAATCGTACACTGTGGATGATTGTAGGGTATGTGAAGATACCTCAATAAAACCACATTTAAAAAAAACACACAAGATATCATTTCATATCTACTACAATGGTCACTATTAAAAAGAAACAAAAAATTACAAGTGCTGGAAAGGATGTGGAGAAACAGGAACACTCATTCACTGCTGGTGGGAATGTGGCATGGTACAGTCATTGTGGAAGACAGTTTGGTGCTTCCAGGAAACTAAGTACAGAACTGCCATAGAATCCAGCAATCCCACCACTACTTATATACCCAGAAGAACTGAAAGTAGGGATTTGAACAGACATTTGCACACCAATGTTCATAGTGGCATTATTCACAATTGCCAAGAGATGGAAACAACCAAAGTGTCCATCAACTGCTGAATGTATGAACAAAATATAATTAATACATATGATGGATATTACTCAGGAGTATGAAAGAATGAAGTCCTAATGTATGCAACAACATGGATGAACCTTGAGGACATTATGTGAAATGAAATAAGCCAGAAGAACAAAAGGACAAATATTATATGATCCCAGTTATATGAAATATCTAGAAATAAGTAAATTCATAGAGATAGAAAGTAGATTAGAGTTTATCAAGGGCTGAATAAAGGGTAATGGGGAATTACTGATTCATGGGTACAGTATTTCACTATTGTGAGTTATGAAAATGTTTTGGTAATAGATGGTGGTGATGGTAGCACAATATTGTACATGTAAGGTCACTAATTGCAAACTTACAAATGGTTAAAATGGAAAACTTGTTATACATATTACTCCAATAAAAAAAGTAAAAAAATTCAGTAAGAAAAACAAGCAACCTAATTTAAAAATCAGCAAAAGAGCTGAGCAGATACTGCACAAAGAAGATATACAGAGGGCAAATAAGCAAATGAGAAGATGCTCAACATCACATATCATTAGGAAATTGCAAATTAGAATAAATAAGATATCACTACACACCTATCAGAATGTCTAAAATCTAAAACACTGACAACACAAAATGCTGACAAGGATGTTGAGCTACAGGTACTTTCATTCATTGCTGATGGGAATGCAAACAGCCACTTTGAAAGACAACTTGGCATTTTCTTATAAATCTAAACATAGGCTTACCATATGATTCAGCAATTACACTCATAGATATTTACCCAAAGGAGTTGAAAACTTATGTCTATGCAAAACCCTGCACAGGGATACTATGGTATGTCTATTCATGATTGCCAATAACTGGAAGAAACCAAGATTCCCTTCAATTGGTGTATGGGTAAACTGCAACATATCCACACAATGGAATACAGTTCAGTGATAAAAGAACATGGAGGAACATTAAATGAATATTGCTTCATGAAAGAAATCAGTCTGAAAATAGTACACCATTTCAACTATATCACATTCTGGAAATGGCGAAACTACAGAGACAGTAAAAAAAACAGTAGTTTCCATGGTTTTCGGTGGAAGTATAAATAAGTGTATCACAGGGCACTTTTGGGGCAGTGAAATTATTCTGTATGATAATGTAATGGTGGATACGTTCCATAAAGCCATTTGTCAAAATCCATAAAAAAAGTGTACACTGCCAAGAATGAACCTTAACCACAATATAGGACTGTACAACACAGACAGTTAACTCTGTTGTAAATGATGGACTAGAGTTAATAGCACAATGTTAAGAACATTCCCTCATTTATTTTAACAAATGTACCACACTAATGCAAGGTGTTAATAATAGGGGGGTATACAGGAACTTTTCTGTAAACCTGAAATTCCTCTGAAAATAAAATTTATTACAAAAAATAAAAAGCTATTTAAGAGAGAGAGCACCAACGTGCAATAATGTAGATTACAAGGGATGACAGTGTGATTGTGAAGACCTTGTGGATCACACCCCCTTCATCTAGTGTGTGGATGAGTACAAAAATGGGGGTAAAAACTAAAGGACAAATGGGGTGGGATAGGGGGATGATTTGGGTGTTCTTTTTTCACTTTTATTTTTTATTCTTGTTCTGGTTCTTTCTGATGTAAGGAAAATGTTCAGAGATAGATTGTGGTGATTAACGCATAACTACGTTATCATACTGTGGACAGTGGATTGTATACCATGGATGACTGTATGGTGTGTGAATGTATTTCAATAAAACTGAATTTAATTAAAAAAAAAAAGAAAAAAAAGTTATTTAAGAGATAGAGCAGCAACGTACAACATACATAGTAGCAAGACATTCTTAAGATCCTGACTCAGACCAATTCTTTTCAAATCACTACTATGTGACGAAATAAGGGAATTTTAAATATTAACTAGACATTTTATGATATTATGAATTTAATTGTTAAATTTTAAGGGTAATTATGGTATTGCAATATATTGTAGGGTCTTATGTTTTAACAATACATTCTAAACTATTTATGCATAATATCATACGATGTCTGGGGTTTGCTCCAAAATAATCCAAAAGGAAGGGAACAGATGAAACAAAACTGGTTACATGTTGATAGCAGTTACAGCTGGGTTTTGGGTGCATGGGAGTTTATTATACAGTTCTCTCTAACCGTTTGTATGTTTGAAAATTTTTACAATAAGCACCTATTAAAATATTGAAATCCTATATGGATTTAAATAATAATTTTAAAATATTTTTCTACCCAAAAGAGAACACAATCATAGTATCACTTTGGTAGAAATTCCAGAATCTCAATTCTTTCAATATAACTAATTATATGAATATAGCCTAATGAGGATTTTTAAGATGTATGAAATACTGCAGGGAAAAGCAATTATAACTAGAAATCTGTGGTTAAAAACTCTAATCTTGATTTACTGCAACATTTCCATTTAATTACGAAAGTTATATATCAAATAAATGAAATCAGAAATAAAAATAAATTGGTTACCTCTCTTAATTTCTCTCTCTTGCGCTCTCTCTCAGCAATACGTTTTCGTCTTTCTTCCTCTTCTCTAAGAGTATTTTGTGTTTCTGTTCTTAATTTGTCATCTTTAAGAATCTTTCAAATTTTCTTTCTGCCTTTTCCAGGAGACTTGGAATCATCATTTTCACCTTCTTCTTCCTCCTCTTCTTCATCATCTTCTTTGTCTTTTTCTTCTTCTTCAGAATTACTCTATGTGATTTAAACGATTAGAGGTAAACGTTACAAACTTGTCTAACTTTCTCCATTTTGTATTCAATTAATATACCAAGCAAGGTGGAAAAAAACAGTGAAAAGCTTCAGAATTATATTTAGCAAACAAGAGGAATGTTGACAGAATCAACCACATTACAGAGAACTTTTACTTTACATAACCCTGCCTACATACAAGATACTCAAACTGGCTAACTTCATAGACGGGGGAAATTTCTTCACATGTAAGACAGAGCTCAGGATAAAGTGTTTTATGTCTTCAGAAAATGGACAGAACACTTCACATAAATTCTTTAGCCCCGAGAATGTAAAATAAAAAATTAGGAGGGCTTAAATTTCATTTGTTTATTAAGGTAAAGAAAAAATTTATAATATGTCAAGTTAATATTTCTGCATATTTGTACATTTAATAAACCAATCCTTCTACAAGTGTAAAATGTTAATAAACCAGTAGAAGGCTAACAAATGACAGAAGATAACGGTACCATATTTACATATTCTACTATACCATTTATAATTAAAACATACTGTAAATGTCATTATTACCTTGTTTTCACTGGATGAATCTTCCTGAACCTTAATGCGTTGCCTTTTCTTTTTTTGTTTATAACTCTGCTGATTTTCTTCTAACTCTGCTTTCTTTGCTGACCTGAAAAACATTTTTAATGGAAAATAAAATACTTCATGATGAGTTTCCTTACATTAATTATGCACTATTTTAAAACTGCTCTATTTTTGTGTTCAATCCTAGAAAAGGAAGAGGGTGAAAAAAGCAAAACATTTCCGTAATTTTGAAAAGGAGAGTCCACCAGAAGCCTAACCCCTAATTCTTTTCCACTGATCAACATTTTCAGTTATTCAGAAGTTTAGCATGGCAGTAGGAATAGAGATAGAAGAACTTTAAGTCTGCTGAAAATCTCTTCCAGTCACAAATACAAATGGAAAATAATATACAAAAAATATTCACAGTCACTAATAAACAAGCAGGGTACAAAAGTTGGGTTTCATTTTCTTCATCAGGTCACAGAGATTTAAAAGAGCAACAATAACAAACCTTGTTGAGAAAAGTATGTCTGAACTTTAAAATAGTATACAGAGCTACAATAATCAAGAAACTGTGGTACCGGCATAAAGAAAGACATATAGATAAATGGAAGAAAATTTAGAGTCCAGAAATAAACCTTCATATTTATTGTCAATTGATTTTTCACAAGGGTGGCAAGACAACGCAAGGGGGAAAGAATAGCCCTTATAACAAATGGTGCTGGGACAACTTGATATCCACATGAAATAGAAAAAAGTTGGGCCCCTACAACACATCATATACAAAAATAACTCTAAACAGATCAATCTAAATATAAGAGCTAAAACTATAAAACTCTTAGAAGAAAACAAAGGTGGGAATCTTGGTTACTACATATTAGGCAATGGTTTCAAAGTATGACATCAAAAACACTGCAACCAAAAGAAAAAATAGAAATATTCTACTTCATCAAAATTAAAACATTTTTGCAAAGGACACTAACAACAAAGTTAAAAGACAACCCACAGAGAATATTTGCAAATCATATACCTGATACTAGAACAGTAACCAGAATATATAAAGAACTCTTACAAATCAACAACAGACAAATAATCCAACTAAAAATCGGAGAGAGGATTTGATTAGACATTTCTCCAAAAAAGTCATACAAATGATCAATAACCACATGCAAAGATGTTCAACATTATTATTCATTAGGGAAATGCAAATCAAAACCATTTCACACTCACTAAGATGGCTATTAATACAACTGAGAACAAGAAGTGGTGATGTGGACGGGGAGAAATTGGGACCCTCATACATTGCTGAGAGGAAGGTACAATGGTGCAGCCACTGTGGAAAACAGTTTGGCAGTTCTTTAAGAAGTTTTATACACAGAATTAACATATGACCCAGCAATTCCACTTCTAGGTATATTCCGAAATGTAAATGTACATCCACACAAAAAATTTGTACATGAATACATGACTATTCATAGCAGAATTATTCATAATAGCCAAAAGGTAGAAACAACCCAAATATCTATCAACAGATGACATGATCATCTGTTTACAATGTGGTATACATCCATACATTTGAATATCACTCAACTAAAAAGATAAGTGAAGTACTGATACATGCTATGACATGGATGAATCTTAAAACATTATGCTAAGTGAGAAACTCTAATCATACAAAACCACTTACTATATGATTCCATTTATATAAAATGTCCAGAATAGGCAAATCCATAGTGATAGAAAGCACATCAGTGGTTGCCAGGGACTGAGCAGGAAGGGGGGAATGGAGAATGACTCCTAATGAGTAAAGGAATTCTTTTTGAAGTGATGAAAATGTTACACTTATCTGTGAATACACTAAAATACACTATTATGTACACTTATTAAAAGAGTGAATTTTATGTTATGTAAATTCCAACCCAGTTAAAAAAAGTTATTATTTTCTATTTATCTAAAGTATAACATATTGCTATACTCCAAGCAAAATCCGGCAAATTCTAACCTAAATTAACCTCAAATATTTTAAAACTTCAGATACACACTTTTTATATACACATAAACACAATTAGATTACCAGTTTGATAAATTGTAGAAGGATCGTATTATTCTAAGGAAAATTTTTAAAATCCTAGAATGGTTAGTGATTATCTAAAATACTATATTAAGGAAGCAAAACTTTGAAATATCTAGTAATCTAGATCAGTAACCCTGCTTATTGAAAGAACACACTTTATTACTACTTAATACTAGAATCACTATTAACGCCAATAATTAACATTTATTGAGCACCTAATATTTGCTAGGTAGGCATTGTTATAAACCCTTATATGCATCATGTCACTTAATCCCTACAATAATCAAGAATAGAAGTATTATTATTATCCCCATTTTACAGATGAGGAAACTGAGGCACAGACTACTCACACAAATAGAAAGCAGTAGAGCCAGAAGTCAAATTGAGGTAGTCTGTCTACAGATCCTGTGCTCTTATCTACTATACTACAGCTTTCCCCCGTAACAATCAAACCCATCAATCAAGAGTGCTTTTGCACACTGAAACCCTACCTAAATTAGAAATATAATTTGACCATACATAAAATGGATATATACACACACACTTTAATAATTTTAACCACTAGTTTCAAATCAAAATATTAAATATTTTACTTAAATTTGCTGGAACAGCAACCATTCTACAAATAATTTGAAGGCAGCCATTCAGATTAATTTCTAAAATTTTTGCAAAAAAAATGTAATACCTCGTTCTGGGCCGCTGTTCATCTTCAGACTCACTAACTTCTTCAATAACACCTGATTCCTGAAAATCAGAATCTTCTGAATCTTCACTGCACACTTGAATTAAAAAAATACATTAAGTTATCAAGTATGTCCCAACAGAAACACAATTCACTTAATTTATTAATAGCATCACATAAAAATTTAGAGAATTTTGAGAAAAGTATTTGTGGTATATACCTTAACGGGTAATACATGACACAGAAGAGACCGTACTTAATTATTTTAAAGGTATTTATAAATATAATTAAATGTATTCCAAATATGACTATAAATCAATTTAATATATAAGTAATTACCAAAGGTAATTAACCACAAAGAATTCTGGCCTTTCAAAATAAGAAAAGTAGGCTGGTCAAGATGGAGTAAGGTGATTACAGACTCTCTCCCCTAGTGATCACAAATAAATACCATATATACATAAAGAAACTATCTAAAAGACTCTGAAAAGAAAACAATAACCAATAACACAGAATTAATTCTTGGGAAGTGAAGACAAAATGACCTCTGTAAATGGGGGAAAGTTTGTGGTTCATTCTTTCTTCCCTTGTTTCCTGGCTTTGACTGGAAGGCAGGCTGAATTCCAAAACTGTCCAAAGGCTGCCGACAGCAAAACTCGGGGAGATACCACCTACTGTTTATTAGCCTCAGGATCAGGAATTAGAAGACCTGCATGCCAAGAGAGTATATCAAGGGAATTCCGAATTTTGTTTTCTCCGAGATCTGTAACACAATTTCCACTGCCGGCACCTAAAACCCCAGAAAAAGACCTATCTTTCTAGACAAAGGAAGTGGGGCAGAGGAAAAAATAAAATGAGCGTGGAATATCTTGTGGTGCCAGAAAGTAAGGAGGAAATGCTCAAAACATGATGCAGGCATGCTGAAAAGACACAGGAGCCCACCTGATGGAGCTTCCAATAGCCAAAGCTAGAACAATTTGAACAATAAGATGAATAATGATAGCATTAAATTATAACTCAGAGTAAAATAAGTATCTATGCATCCATATTTATATGAATAATGGAATAAATAAATAGAGGAGAAAGATAGCTCTTTTCAGTTATTAAATGTAGAAGTAATGGAAAAAATACAAAAATCACTATTAAACAAACACATCAGTAATAAATCCTTCAGGCAAGATGGATGATAAAATTAGTGGGCGCAAATATGAAGAGAAACAAGGCATCTGCATAGTTTCAAAGTCTCTCTCCATAAGATAGCCATGAAATATGAACAGAGAAAAATAGCATCAATTTCTTTAAAGTTTGAGAAACCCAGCAGACACCAACTTCACAAGTAATCTAAGTTAATATTTCCAGTAATAAGACATACTGATATCACTATGTACCCTTATACGATGTACTGAAAAGGACATAATCACTTATGTGGTATTCTTGTAAAAATGTATAATAACCTCAATCTAATCATGAAAAAAAACATTAGACAAATATATATTGGAGGACCATTAAGAACATAATTCATCAATAATCTATAAACTATAAAGGTCATGAAAGACAAGATGAGTAACTGTCACAGATTGGAATAGATTAAACACATATTAAAACTAATTGCACTGTGGGATCCTAGATTGGATCCTGGAGTAGAAAAATAGCATTAGTGGGAAATCTAACAAAATTTGAATGACGTATATACTTTGGTTCAGACGTAAGAAAACTCTTTATGTAAATGGCCTGAAAGTAAATATTTTTGACTTTGTGGGTCATTTGGTCTCCACTGAAACTAATGAACTCCATTCAGGTTTGCTATTGTAATGTCAAAGCAGTAAATGAATGGGTGTGGTTGTGTTTCAATAAAACTTCATTCATAAAAACAGGCAGAGGATTGGTTTTTGCCCACAGGTGTAGTTCACCAATCCCATACTAGTTCTATCGATATTAATTTCTTGGTTTAGAAAATTATACTTTTAAAGTCTTCTCTAAGGATAACCCTCACCCCCATAAAAGCTAAACAATCCCTCCTGTGTGCCACATTATACAATACCTGTTACATAAAACATCCCTCGTGGTGCTACAACTTTTTATAATATTAACATCAATAACGCTTACGAAACCACTGACTGCCAACCTGACTACACAAAATGACCAAGAAGGTTGTAAAATATACCAATACCTAGGTCCTACCACCACAGATTATGATGTAATTGGCTTGGGATGAAGCCCAGTTATGGGTATTTTTCAAAACTCCCCAAGTGATTCTCATGTGTAGCCAGATGAAAAACCATTACTTGGAGGCGGGGAAAGATGGCGGAGTGGTGAGGAGGAGAACTTCGTCTCTCCCCTAGAGTAGATGGAAATTATCCAAGAACTATATCAAACAGTATTTTCGGGGTCTCCAGTAACCAGTCACACACTGGAAGCAAGTTTGGAATTGGAGGAAAAGCTGAGATTGCAGCGAACATTGTAAGTTCCCCGGACCAGGGGTCTGGCGCCCCTCCCCACCCAGACCTCACAGACTGTCTTGCTGCCGGCTCCTTGAAAGGGGGGGGGGGAGAAAAAAAAAAACAAAAAACAGCCATCTGCTGAGGGCAAGAAGGGAGGCTCAACCCAGCCTCAACTGCAGAATTAATCAACAAATTAATTAACTAACTTTGGGAGCTGGGGTGCTAAAGAAGGGCTGGGCTCCGAGAAGTGGGGGCACGTAAAAGCGGGCACCCATTCCCAGACTCCAAAAAAGCCATTTTTTCCCCTATATTTTGTTCCTTCTACCTTCTCACTCAGCCCTTCTCTTTTTGCATTTCAATAGCCCCCGGGAGGGGTGGAACTGAAGCTGTTGGAGAATAATTATCAGACAATAGCCCAAAGTGTATCTTTAAATGCTCTATTCTGACACTGACAAAACTTCCAGGCTGGGGAAAGACTTTTAAAAGAGACTCTTGGGAGGCGGGCCAAGATGGCAGACTGGTGAGCTGTATGTTTTAGTTACTCCTCCAGGAAAGTAGGTAGAAAGCCAGGAACTGCGTGGACTGGACACCACAGAGCAATCTGTCTTTGGGAATACTTCATACAACACTCATGAAAACGTGGAACTGCTGAGATCAGCGAAATCTGTAAGTTTTTGCGGCCAGGGGACCGGCGCCCCTCCCTGCCAGGCTCAGTCCCGTGGGAGGAGGGGCTGTCAGCTCCGGGAAGGAGAAGGGAGAACTGCAGTGGCAGACCTTATCGGAAACTCATTCTACTGATCCAAACTCCAAACATAGATAGACAGATACCAGACACCAGAGAATCTGAGAGCAGCCAGCCCAGCAGAGAGGAGACAGGCATAGAAAAAAAACAACACGAAAAACTCCAAAATAAAAGCGGAGGATTTTTGGAGTTCTGGTGAACATAGAACGGGGAAGGGCAGAGCTCAGGCCCAAGCTCAGGCCCTGAGGCGCATATGCAAATCCCGAAGAAAAGCTGATCTCTCTGCCCTGTGGACCTTTCCTTAATGGCCCTGGTTGCTTTGTCTCTTAGCATCTCAATAACCCATTAGATCTCTGAGGAGGGCCCTTTTTTTTTTTAATCCTTTTTTCTTTTTCTAAAACAATTACTCTAAGAAGCCCAATACAGAAAGCTTCAAAGACTTGCTATTTGGGCAGGTCAACTCAAGAGCAGAACTAGGAGAGCTCTGAGACAAAACGCAATAATCCAGTGGCTGAGAAAATTCACTAACCACCACAACTTCCCAAGTAAAGGGGGGTGTCCACTCACAGCCATCATCCTGGTGGACAGGAAACACTCCTGCCCATCGCCAGCCCCATAGCCCAGAACTGCCCCAGACAACCCAGTGTGACGGAAGTGCTTCAAATAACAGGCACACACCACAAAACTGGGCGTGGACATTAGCCTTCCCTGCAACCTCAGCTGATTGTCCCAGAGTTGGGAAGGTAGAGCAGTGTGAATTAACAAAGCCCCATTCAGCCATCATTTCAGCAGACTGGGAGCCTCCCTACACAGCCCAGCAGACCAGAACTGCCCTGGGGGGATGGCACTCACCTGTGACATAGCACAGTCATCCCTCAACAGAGGACCCAGGGTGCACGGCCTGGAAGAGGGGCCCACTTGCAAGTCTCAGGAGCCATACGCCAATACCAAGGACTTGTGGGTCAGTGACAGAGACAAACTGTGGCAGGACTGAACTGAAGGATTAGACTATTGCAGCAGCTTTAAAACTATAGGATCACCAGGGAGATTTGATTGTTAGAGCCACCCCCCCCCTCCCTGACTGCCCAGAAACATGCCCCACATACAGGGCAGGCAACACCAACTACACACGCAAGCTTGGTACACCAATTGGACCCCACAAGACTCACTCCCCCACCCACCAAAAAGGCTAAGCAGGGGAGAACTGGCTTGTGGAGAACAGGTGGCTCGTGGACGCCACCTGCTGGTTAGTTAGAGAAAGTGTACTCCACGAAGCTGTAGATCTGATAAATTAGAGATAAGGACTTCAATTGGTCTACAAATCCTAAAAGAACCCTATCAAGTTCAGCAAATGCCACGAGGCCAAAAACAACAGAAAATTATAAAGCATATGAAAAAACCAGACGATATGGATAACCCAAGCCCAAGCACCCAAATCAAAAGATCAGAAGAGACACAGCACCTAGAGCAGCTACTCAAAGAACTAAAGATGAACAATGAGACCATAGTACGGGAGATAAAGGAAATCAAGAAGACCCTAGAAGAGCATAAAGAAGACATTGCAAGATTAAATAAAAAAATGGATGATTTTATGGAAATTAAAGAAACTGTTGACCAAATTAAAAAGATTCTGGACACTCATAGTACAAGACTAGAGGAAGTTGAACAACGAATCAGTGACCTCGAAGATGACAGAATGGAAAATGAAAGCATAAAAGAAAGAATGGGGAAAAAAATTGAAAAAATCGAAATGGACCTCAGGGATATGATAGATAATATGAAACGTCCAAATATAAGACTCATTGGTGTCCCAGAAGGGGAAGAAAAGGGTAAAGGTCTAGGAAGAGTATTCAAAGAAATTGTTGGGGAAAACTTCCCAAATCTTCTAAACAACATAAATACACAAATCATAAATGCTCAGCGAACTCCAAATAGAATAAATCCAAATAAACCCACTCTGAGACATATACTGATCACACTGTCAAACACAGAAGAGAAGGAGCAAGTTCTGAAAGCAGCAAGAGAAAAGCAATTCACCACATACAAAGGAAACAGCATAAGACTAAGTAGTGACTACTCAGCAGCCACCATGGAGGCAAGAAGGCAGTGGCACGATATATTTAAAATTCTGAGTGAGAAAAATTTCCAGCCAAGAATACTTTATCCAGCAAAGCTCTCCTTCAAATTTGAGGGAGAGATTAAATTTTTCACAGACAAACAAATGCTGAGAGAATTTGCTAACAAGAGACCTGCCCTACTGGAGATACTAAAGGGAGCCCTACAGACAGAGAAACAAAGAAAGGACAGAGAGACTTGGAGAAAGGTTCAGTACTAAAGAGATTCGGTATGGGTACAATAAAGGATATTAATAGACAGAGGGGAAAAATATGACAAACATAAACCAAAGGATAAGATGGCTGATGCAAGAAATGCCTTCACGGTTATAACGCTGAATGTAAATGGATTAAACTCCCCAATTAAAAGATACAGATTCGCAGAATGGATCAAAAAAAATGAACCATCAATATGTTGCATACAAGAGACTCATCTTAGACACAGGGACACAAAGAAACTGAAACTGAAAGGATGGAAAAAAATATTTCATGCAAGCTACAGCCAAAAGAAAGCAGGTGTAGCAATATTAATCTCAGATAAAATAGACTTCAAATGCAGGGATGTTTTGAGAGACAAAGAAGGCCACTACGTACTAATAAAAGGGGCAATTCAGCAAGAAGAAATAACAATCGTAAATGTCTATGCACCCAACCAAGGTGCCACAAAATACATGAGAGAAACACTGGCAAAACTAAAGGAAGCAATCGATGTTTCCACAATAACTGTGGGAGACTCCAACACATCACTCTCTCCTATAGATAGATCAACCAGACAGAAGACCAATAAGGAAATTGAAAACCTAAACAATCTGATAAATGAATTAGATTTAACAGACATATACAGGACATTACATCCCAAATCACCAGGATACACATACTTTTCTAGTGCTCATGGAACTTTCTCCAGAATAGATCATATGCTGGGACATAAAACAAGCCTCAATCAATTTAAAAAGATTGAAGTTATTCAAAGCACATTCTCTGACCACAGTGGAATACAATTAGAAGTCAATAACCATCAGAGACTTAGGAAAATTCACAAATACCTGGAGGTTAAACAACACACTCCTAAACAATCAGTGGGTTAAAGAAGAAATAGCAAGAGAAATTGCTAAATATATAGAGACGAATGAAAATGAGAACAAAACATACCAAAACCGATGGGATGCAGCAAAAGCAGTGCTAAGGGGGAAATTTATAGCACTAAACGCATATATTAAAAAGGAAGAAAGAGCCAAAATCAAACAACTAATGGATCAACTGAAGAAGCTAGAAAACGAACAACAAACCAATCCTAAACCAAGTACAAGAAAAGAAATAACAAGGATTAAAGCAGAAATAAATGACATAGAGAACAAAAAAACAATAGAGAGGATAAATATCACCAAAAGTTGGTTCTTTGAGAAGATCAACAAGATTGACAAGCCCCTAGCTAGACTGACAAAATCAAAAAGAGAGAAGACCCATATAAACAAAATAATGAATGAAAAAGGTGACATAATTGCAGATCCTGAAGAAATTAAAAAAATTGTAAGAGGATACTATGAACAACTTTATGGCAACAAACTGGATAATGTAGAGGACATGGACAATTTCCTGAAAACATATGAACAACCTAGACTGACCAGAGAAGAAATAGAAGACCTCAACCAACCCATCACAAGCAAAGAGATCCAATCAGTCATCAAAAATCTTCCCACAAATAAATGCCCAGGGCCAGATGGCTTCACAGGGGAATTCTACCAAACTTTCCAGAAAGAACTGACACCAATCTTACTCAAACTCTTTCAAAACATTGAAGAAAATGGAACACTACCTAACTCATTTTATGAAGCTAACATCAATCTAATACCAAAACCAGGCAAAGATGTTACAAAAAAGGAAAACTACCGGCCAATCTCCCTAATGAATATAGATGCAAAAATCCTCAACAAAATACTTGCAAATCGAATCCAAAGACACATTAAAAAAATCATACACCATGACCAAGTGGGGTTTATTCCAGGCATGCAAGGATGGTTCAACATAAGAAAATCAATCAATGTATTACAACACATTAACAAGTCAAAAGGGAAAAATCAATTGATCATCTCAATAGACGCTGAAAAAGCATTTTACAAAATCCAACATCCCTTTTTGATAAAAACACTTCAAAAGGTAGGAATTGAAGGAAACTTCCTCAACATGATAAAAAGCATATATGAAAAACCCACAGCCAGCATAGTACTCAATGGAGAGAGACTGAAAGCCTACCCTCTAAGATCAGGAACAAGACAAGGATGCCCGCTATCACCACTGTTATTCAACATTGTGCTGGAAGTGCTAGCCAGGGGAATCCGGCAAGACAAAGAAATAAAAGGCATCCAAATTGGAAAAGAAGAAGTAAAACTGTCATTGTTTGCAGATGATATGATCTTATATCTAGAAAACCCTGATAAATCGACGATACAGCTACTAGAGCTAATAAACAAATTTAGCAAAGTAGCGGGATACAAGGTTAATGCACATAAGTCAGTAATGTTTCTATATGCTAGAAATGAACAAACTGAAGAGACACTCAAGAAAAAGATACCATTTTCAATAGCAACTAAAAAAATCAAGTACCTAGAAATAAACTTAACCAAAGATGTAAAAGACCTATACAAAGAAAACTACATAACTCTACTAAAAGAAATAGAAGGGGAACTTAAAAGATGGAAAAATATTCCATGTTCATGGATAGGAAGACTAAATGTCATTAAGATGTCAATTCTACCCAAACTCATCTACAGATTCAATGCAATCCCAATCAAAATTCCAACAACCTACTTTGCAGACTTGGAAAAGCTAGTTATCAAATTTATTTGGAAAGGGAAGATGCCTCAAATTGCTAAAGACACTCTAAAAAAGAAAAACGAAGTGGGAGGACTTACACTCCCTGACTTTGAAGCTTATTATAAAGCCACAGTTGCCAAAACAGCATGGTACTGGCACAAAGATAGACATATAGATCAATGAAATCGAATTGAGAATTCGGAGATAGACCCTCAGATCTATGGCCGACTGATCTTTGATAAGGCCCCCAAAGTCACAGAACTGAGTCATAATGGTCTTTTCAACAAATGGGGCTGGGAGAGTTGGATATCCATATCCAAAAGAATGAAAGAGGACCCCTACCTCACCCCCTACACAAAAATTAACTCAAAATGGACCAAAGATCTCAATATAAAAGAAAGTACCATAAAACTCCTAGAAGATAATGTAGGAAAACATCTTCAAGACCTTGTATTAGGCGGCCATTTCCTAGACTTTACACCCAAAGCACAAGCAACAAAAGAAAAAATAGATAAATGGGAACTCCTCAAGCTTAGAAGTTTCTGCACCTCAAAGGAATTTCTCAAAAAGGTAAAGAGGCAGGCAACTCAATGGGAAAAAATTTTTGGAAACCATGTATCTGACAAAAGACTGATATCTTACCTATATAAAGAAATCCTACAACTCAATGACAATAGTACAGTCGGCCCAATTATAAAATGGGCAAAAGATATGAAAAGACAGTTCTCTGAAGAGGAAATACAAATGGCCAAGAAACACATGAAAAAATGTTCAGCTTCACTAGCTATTAGAGAGATGCAAATTAAGACCACAATGAGATACCATCTAACACCAGTTAGAATGGCTGCCATTAAACAAACAGGAAACTACAAATGCTGGAGGGGATGTGGAGAAATTGGAACTCTTATTCACTGTTGGTGGGACTGTATAATGGTTCAGCCACTCTGGAAGTCAGTCTGGCAGTTCCTTAGAAAACTAGATATAGAGTTACCATTCGACCCAGCGATTGCACTTCTCGGTATATACCCGGAAGATCGGAAAGCAGTGACACGAAGAGATATCTGCATGGCAATGTTCATAGCAGCATTATTCACAATTGCCAAAAGATGGAAACAACCCAAATGTCTTTCAACAGATGAGTGGATAAATAAAATGTGGTATATACACACGATGGAATACTACGCGGCAGTAAGAAGGAATGATCTCGTGAAACATACGACAACATGGATGAACCTTGAAGACATAATGCTGAGCGAAATAAGCCAGGCACAAAAAGAGAAATATTATATGCTACCACTAATGTGAACTTTGAAAAATGTAAAACAAATGGTTTATAATGTAGAATGTAGGAGAACTAGCAATAGAGAGCAATTAAGGAAGGGGGAACAATAATCCAAGAAGAACTGATAAGCTATTTAACGTTCTGGGGATGCCCAGGAATGACTATGGTCTTTTAATTTCTGATGGATGTGGTGGGGGCAAGTTCACAGAGATGTTGCTGTATTGGGTAACTTTCTTGGGGTAAAGTAGGAACATGTTGGAAGTTAAGCAGTTATCTTCGGTTAGTTGTCTTTTTCTTACTCCCTTGTTATGGTCTCTTTGAAATGTTCTTTTATTGTATGTTTTTTTCCTTTTTAACTTTTTTTTATACAGTTGATGTAAAAAAAAAGGGAAAGTTAAAAAAAAAAAGAAAAACAAGGAAAAAAATATGTAGTGCCCCCTTGAGGAGCTTGTGGAGAATGCAGGGGTATTGGCCTACCCCACCTCGATGGTTGCTAACAGGACCACAGACAGAGGGGACTGGTGGTTTGATGGCTTGAGCCCTCTACCATATGTTTTACCCTTGGGAAGACGGTTGCTGCAAAGGAGAGGCTAGGCCTCTCTATAATTGTGCCTAAGAGCCTCCTCCCGAATGCCTCTTTTTTCCTCAGATGTGGCCCTCTCTCTCTGGCTACGCCAACTTGAAAGGTGAAATAACTGCCCTCCCCCCTACGTGGGATCAGATACCCAGGGGAGTGAATCTCCCTGGCAACGTGGAATATGACTCCCGGGGAGGAATGTAGACCTGGCATCGTGGGACGGAGAACACCTTCTTGACCAAAAGGGGGATGTGAAGGGAAATGAAATAAGCTTCAGTGGCAGAGAGATTCCAAAAGGAGCCGAGAGGTCACTCTGGTGGGCACTCTTACGCACACTTTAGACAACCCTTTTTAGTTTCTAAAGAATTGGGGTAGCTGGTGGTGGATACCTGAAACTATCAAACTACAACCCAGAACCCATGAATCTCGAAGACAATTGTATAAAAATGTAGCTTATGAGGGGGTGACAATGGGATTGGGAAAGCCATAAGGACCACACTCCACTTTCTCTAGTTTATGGATGGATGAGAAGAAAAATAGGGGAAGGAAACAAACAGACAAAGGTACCCAGTGCTCTTTTTTACTTCAATTGCTCTTTTTCACTCTAATTATTATTCTTGTTATTTTTGTGTGTGTGCTAATGAAGGTGTCATGGATTGATTTAGGTGATGAATGTACAACGATGTAATGGTACTGTGAACAATCGAAAGTACGGTTTGTTTTGTATGACTGCGTGGTATGTGAATATATCTCAATAAAATGAAGATTAAAAAAAAAATCCTCACATGGGGCACTATCCTCTGGGGTCATACTTTCTGGAAGCCCAGAATTTTCCAGACCATCAATTTCTGGTTTTATACCCAAGAGTTCAGTTCTCAGGTTATCTCCTTCCTGTTACATTTTACTATAAGCTTCAAGGATAAGCCAGGCTGCATTTTCCACATCAAGTTTGGAAATCTCTCCAGTTAAGTATCCCAGCTCATCATTTTCAAATTCTGCCTTCCATCCAACACCGGGAAAAAAAAAAAAAAAAAAAAAAGAAGTACAATGTACCCCAAATAGAATAGATCCCAACAGACCTACTCCAAGACACTTACTGGTCAGATTGTCCAATGTCAAAGACAAAGAGAGGATTCTGAAAGCAGCAAGAGAAAAGCAATCCATCACATACAAGGGAAGGTCAATAAGACTATGTACAGATTTCTCTGCAGAAACCATGGATGCAAGAAGACAGTGGCATGATATATCTAACCTACTGAAAGAGAAAAACTGCCAACCAAGAATTCTATATCCACCAAAACTTTCCTTCAAAAATGAGGGAGAGATTAAAACATTTTCAGACAAACAGACACTGAGAGAGTTTTTGAATAAGAGACCGGCACTACAAGAAATACTAAAGGGAGTGCTGCAGGCTGACAGGAAAAGACAGGAGAGAGAGAGTTGGAAAAGAGTGCAGAAATGAAGATTATCAGGAAAGGTAAAAGGAGAGGAAAAAATAAGATATGACATATACATTCCAAAAAACAAAATGGTAGTAGAAAGTACTGTGCTTACAGTAATAACACTAAATATAAACGGATCAAACTCCCCAATAAAAAGACACAGACTGGCAGAATGGATTAAAAAAAAGGACCCATCTATATGCTGTCTACAAGAAAGTCACTTTAGACACAAGCACAAACATAGACTGAAAGTGAAAGGTTGGAAAAAGATATTTCATGCAAACAACAACCAGAAAAAAGAGGGAGTAGCTATATTAATACCAGACAACTTAGACTTCAAAAGCGAAACAATTAAAAGAGACAAAGAAAGACACTATATATTAATAAAAGGGTCAATTCATCAAGAAAACATAACAGTCATAAATATTTATGCACCAAGCCAGAATGCCCCAAAATTCATGAGGCAAACACTGCGATCACTGAAAGGAGAAATAGATATCTCTACAATAATATTTGGAGACTTCAATATACCACTCTCATCAATGGATAGAACATCTAGACAAAGGATCACTAAAGAAACAGAGATGTTGAATTGGATGATAAAAGAACTAGACTTGACAGACATTTATAGAACACAACATCCAATCTAACAACAGCAGGATACACTTTTTTTCTCAAGTGCTCACGGAACATTCTCTACGATAGATGACATGTTGGGTCACAAAGCAAGTCTCAACAAATTGAAAAATACTGATATTATACAAAACACTTTCTCAGACCACAATGGAATGAAGTTGGAAGTAAATAAAAGGCAGAAGGTCATAAAATTCACAAACATATGGAGGCTAAACACCACCCTCTTAGAAAACCAGTGGGTAAAGGAAGAAATTACAAGAGAAATTAGTAAATACCTCAAGGCAAATGACAATGAAAACACAGCTTATCAAAACTTATGGGATGCAGCAAAGGCGGTGATGAGAGGGAAATTTTTTGCCTTAAATGCCTACATTAAAAGAGAAGACAGAGCAAAAATTGAAGAGTTAACTGCTCACCTGGAGGAATTAGAGAAAGAACAGCAGACTAACCCCAAAGCAAGCAGAAGGGAAGAAATAACAAAGATTAGAGCAGAAATAAATGCAATTGAGAACAGGAAAACAATAGAGAGAATCAACAAAACTAGAAGTTGGTTCTTTGAGAAAATCAATAAAATCGATGGACCACTGGCTAGGCTAACAAAAAAAAGAGAGAGAGCAAATGCAAATGAATGCAATCAGAAATGGGAAAGGAAATATAACTACCGACTCTGCAGAAATTAAGGAGATAATGAGAAGATACGATGAGCAACTATATGCTAATAAACTGGACAACTTAGATGAAATGGACAACTTCCTAGAAAAGCATAAACAACCAGCATTAACTCAAGAAATAGATGACCTCAAGAAACCAATCACAAGTAAAGAGATTGAGTCCGTCATCAAAAAGCTCCCAAAAAAGAAAAGCCCAGGACCAGATGGTTTCACATGTGAATTTCTACCAAGCATTCAAGAATGAATTAGTACCAATCCTGCTCAATCTCTTCAAGAAAACTGAAGAAGACGGAAAGCTACCTGACTCTTTCTATGAAGCCATCATCACCCTAATACCAAAACCAGGCAAAGATACTACAAAAAAAGAAAATTATAGACCAATTTCTTTAATGAATATAGACGCAAAAATCCTCAACAAAATACTCGCAAATCGAATCCAGCAGCACATTAAAAGAATTATACACCACGACCAGGTGGGATTTATTCCAGATATGCAAGGCTGGTTCAACACAAGAAAATCAATTAATGTAATACACCACATCAATAAATCAAAGCAGAAGAGCCACATGATCATCTCGATTGATGCAGAAAAGACATTTGACAGAATTCAACATCCTTTCCTGATGAAAACACTTCAAAGGATAGGAATAGAAGGGAACTTTTTCAATATGATAAAGGCAATATATGAAAAACCCACAGCTCACATCATACTCAATGGAGAGAGACTGAAAGCTTTTCCTCTAAGATCAGGAACAAGACAGGGATGCCCACTATCACCATTGTTATTCAACATTGTGCTGAAAGTTCTAGCTAGAGCAATTAGGCAAGAAAAAGAAATAAAAGGCATCCAAAATGGAGAGGAAGAAGTATAACTTTCACTATTTGCAGATGACATGATTCTTTATGTAGGAAATCCAGAAAAATCTACAGCAAAGCTACTAGAACCAGTCAATGAATACAGCAAAGTAGCAGGCTACAAGATCAACACACAAAAATCTGTAGTGTTCCTATACACAAGTAATGTGCAACAAGAGGAGGAAATCAAGAAAAAAATCCCATTTACAATAGCAACCAAAAGAATCAAGTATTTAGGAATAAACTTACCTTTACATAGAAAACTGTAAGAAACTGCTAAAAGAAATTGAACAAGACCTGAAAAAATGGAAGAACATACCATGTTCATGCATTGGAAGACTAAATACAGTAAAGATGGCAATTTTACCTAAACTGATCTACAGATTCAATGCAATACCAATTTAAATCCCAACAACTTACTTTACAGAAATAGAAAAAAACCAATAACTAAATTTATTTGGAAGGGTAAGGTGCCCCAAATAGCCAAAAATGTCTTGAGAAAGAGGAATGAAGTGGGAGGTCTCACACTACCTGACTTTGAAGCATATTACAAAGCTACAGTGCTCAAAACAGCATGGTACTGGCATAAGGACAGATATACTGATCAATGGAATCGAACTGAGTGTTCAGAAGTAGACCCTTACATCTATGGACAACTGATCTTTGATAAGGCAGTGAAGCCAAAGCAACTGGGAAAGAGCAGCCTGTTCAATAAATGGTGTTTGGAGAACTGGATATCCATTTCCAAAAGAATGAAAAAGGATGTCCATCTCACACCTTATACCAAAATTAACTCAGAGTGGATCAAAGACCTAAACATTAGCACCAAGACCATAAAACTCTTAGAAGAAAATGTAGGGCAATATCTTAAAGATCTTGTGAAAGGAGGTAGTTTCTTAGACCTCACACCCAAGGCACGAGCAACCAAAGAACAAATAGACAAATGGGATCTCCTCAAAATTAAACACTTTTGTACATCAAAGGACTTTGTCAGAAAAGTCAAAAGGCAACATACACAATGGGAGATGATATTTGGAAACCACATATCAGATAAGGGTTTAATATCCCGAATATATAAAGGAATCCTGAATCTCAATAACAGAAAGACAAACAATCCAATTAAAAAATGGGCAAAAGACATGAACAGACATTTTTCTGAAGAGGAAATACAAATGGCTCAAAAGCATATGAAAAAATGCTCAACTTCACTGGCTACTAAGGAAATGCAAATCAAAACCACAATGAGATATCATCTCACACCTACCAGAATGGCCATTATCCAAAAAACAGAAAATGACAAGTGCTGGAGAAGATGTGGAGAAAGAGGCACACTTATTCATTGTTGGTGGGAATGTAGAATGGTGCAACCACTCTGGAAGACAGTATGGAAGTTCCTCAGGAAGCTAAATATAGATTTGCCATATGACCCAGCTATTCCACTGCTGGGGATATACTCAGAGGAACTGAAACTTAAGACACAAACACACATTTGTAAACCGATGTTTACTGCAGCATTATTCACAATTGCCAAGAGATGGAAACAGCCCAAATGTCCATCAAAGGATGAGTGGATAAACAAACTGTGGTCTATACACATGATGGAATATTATGCCGCTGTAAGACAGAACAAAGACATGGATCATGTAATAATGTGGATGAACCTTGAGGACATTATGTTGAGCGAAGTTAGCCAGAAAGAAAAGGACAGATTCTGTATGGTCTCACTAATATGAACAGACATTAATGAACAAACTTTGGCAGTTAAAAGCTGACAACACAGGCGACCAGGAGATAGAAAGAGGGCAGAGATCAGCCATTTGATGCTGAAGCACTACAGAATGTTTAGGATTGATTTCATAGATCCAGAAATAGATAGCATAATACTATGTGATGGTAGCACGGTATTGTAAGTACACTGAACAAAGATGTCTGTGAGTAAAGCTGAAAGAGGTGGGATAGGAGAATATATGACACCAGAGGTAAAGATAGATGATAAAGACTGGGACTGTATAACGTGGCAAAAACTGGAGTGGCCAATGACTGTTACTAAATATACAAATATAAAAATGTTTTTGCATGTGGGAAAGCAAATGAATGTCAACCATGTAGAAATTTGAAAAAGGGATGGTATTCAGGAAAGAGCATAATCAAGGCAAACTGGAGTCTGTGGTCAGCAGTGGCATTGTAGTGTGCCTCCATTGAATGTGGCACGGTCAATGTGCAAATGCTAAATGTATATGAGACGGGGATATGGGGGAGTGGTATGGGATTCTTGGTGGTGGTGTTATTTGCTGTCCTTAGTAGTATATTCTGTTGTATGACATGTTATTTTTCTTTTTATCGTTTTTTCTTTTTGCTAAAAAAAAAAACATTTTTTCTTGTAGTAATCAGTATGTTCAAGTGCTGATTGTAGTGATAAATGTACAACTTTATGATGATACCATGAACAACTGATTGTACACTGTGGATAAATGTATGATATGTGAACATAACTCTATAAAATTGTAGGAAAATATATATATATATATATAGGAGTAAAAGTGTTGGAGAAAACATGATGAGAAGGATGATGCCTCACCAATATGGACTAACTACAAGGTGTAAACTCAGAATTGAATCTTAGAACATAGCCTAACGTGGACACAATAATTGTAATAGAACATAGCCTAATGTGGACACAATAATTGTAATAGTCCCTAGATTGTAAGCTCTAGTTAACTCTATCCCTGAATTGTAAGGCCTATCTCTAAACTTTGAGATGCTGATCCCCTAGCGTATAACCTGATTGGTCTCTGGAACAATGCATATCTCTGAGACACCTGAAACTCAGAGCTAGAGCTTGGCAGATATGAATGTCAGTATTAGTGCATACAGCCACTGTCAAAAAAAAAAAAAAAAAAGCTGGAAAAGCCCAGACTTCAATTAGTGATATGAATGAAGCAGGTCTGGTTAAGACCAGGGCAAGCCAGGCCAAAGGGTAAAGGCTGAAGCTGATTGTGTTTTAAAACTTCAACTTTCATATGAGACCAAGGGAATAGGTATCTATTTGGTACAGGATCTAAATTTTCTAAACAGTACAACTCTACAGTTGATTTGTTCAAACACCACAGTTGCATGGAACTTTGAATAGGAAGTGAGATACGGTAGGTTAGTATAGGCTGGAGTGAAACAGTGACACATCCTAGAGTAATTTGGGCAGATAATAAAAAATATATTTACAGCCTCGCCCTCCCCAGCCCCGAGGATCTGGGGGAAGGTGCGGATGTGTTGGACATCCTCACCTGGACTGGTGTTGATGTTGTCACAAACATTGGGACTGGCGGTTTGATGTGCTGAGCCCTCAAGCATGGGACTTGCCCTTATGAAGCTGATTATCACAAAGGAGAGTCTAAACTTGTATGTAATGGTGCCTAAGAGTCTCCCCCTGAGTACCTCTTTGTTGCTCAGATGTGGCCCTCTCTCTAACTGAGCCATCTCGACAGGTGAACTCGCTGCCCTCCCCACTACGTGGGACCCGACTCCCAGGGGTGTAAATCTCCCTGGCAATGCAGAGTATGGCTCCCGGGGATGAATGTGGACCCGGCATCGTGGGACTGAGAGTATCTTCCTGACCAAAAGGGGGATGCAAAATGAGACGAAATAGTTTCAGTGGCTGAGAGATTCCAAATGGAGTCGAGAGGTCACTCTGGTGGACATTCTTATGCACTATATAGATAACACGTCTTAGGCTTTAATGTATTGGAATAGCTAGAAGTAAATAACTGAAACTACCAAACTCCAACCCAGCAGTCTGGACTCCTGAAGACAATTATATAATAATGTAGATTACAAGGGGTGACAGTGTGATTGTGAAGACCTTGTGGATCACACCCCCTTTATCTAGTGTATGGATGAGTAGAAAAATGGGGATAAAAACTAAAAGACAAATGGGATGGGATGGGGGATGATTTGGGTGTTCTTTTTTCACTTTTATTTTTTATTCTTGTTCTGGTTCTTTCTGATGTAAGGAAAATGTTCAGAGATAGATTGTGGTGATGAACGCATAACTATGTTATCACACTGTGGACAGTGGACTGTATATCATGGATGATTGTATGTTGTGTAAGTCTATTTCAATAAAACTGAATTTAATAAAAAAAAACACTACTCAATGGTCTCTTTATTCACTTTATATCCTCAAAGCTCACAACAATGCTGGAAATATGTTGGCACTCAATGCAAAAGTATTCAGATTTTGAGTCTAATGAAAATTTAGTCTGAGAACATGCAAGACAATTTCTGCAGCCATATAAAGCTTCCATAAATCTTCCCAAATCAATTATATCTTCTAGGTTTCTTTAGGAAGGCACTATATCATCTTGCAGTTGTATGTAATCTTCTATTTTCTACACAGCCTTTATTTTATTCAAGTTATTTTTATTTATCTTTATAATTTAAATGTGAACAAACTACTACAGGTTAAAAACGTCATGTGTTGCCATCTTAAATTTCTGGGTATTTTCCCACTCTAAATTCTTTATTTCATTCCATGTAAGAGAATAGCTGCTTCCAGTATACAGATATTCACCTCATAGAGATGTTCCACTGAGCAGATATACTTAAATTTCCTTATTATATAATTAGTTTATAAAATCAGTATGTGCCTTACATGCAGAATTAAAATGTCTTACCCTTCCTTCTATTTCTGCCTTTGGCTTTTTTATGCTCTTTAGGTTTCCTCTTTTTTTCTTCTCCAGATTCTCCATCACTCACAGCCAGTTTGTGCCTCAAAAGCTTATGTCTGTACCTTGGCTTCTTAGATTGTTCTGAATCTGAGTCTGATTCAGAATTGACTTGATTTTTTGATTCTAAATGGAGAAAAGAAACCAAAAAAACACTCCTGAGCCATTTTTCCTTTTAAAATGCTTTGTAAATATTTTGTTTGTTGAAAATCATGGAGATTCATGGAAAAGATGAGAGTTGTTCACTTATCTTGGTATCACTGGCAATAACCAGTAATCTCACATTCTGATATATCACTATTACTAAATATTGATGAAATATCACCAGTACACATTTATAGAATTTTTAAAAAGATTCAAAATATTTTGCTTAAAAATCATCTGTATATTGGCAGCAACTGCTAAAACTAGAGTAACTTCCATAATTATTACAAGATACTCAACAGTAATAATAGTAGTAAAGTTTTTTTAAACATTTTAATGAATTTTAAATACATGTACTAAGAGATTTCTTTTTCAGATATTCTTCAAAGACTGAAACAGGCAGGGAATCAAACTATGACATACTATACTTCTCTTTGGCAAGCTCACCCTCATCTCCTGGGTTTTCATTTTGTTTTCCCATTCTTTTTTTTCCCTTCTTCTGGTTCATCATCTGACAATCCATCCTCAACAGAGGAAAGATTGGCTTTAATTTCTTCTAAAAGCATCTTCCTGGCAATTCTTGAAAGTAAAAAAACAATTAAAAAACTATATATTTGGTAGTGAAGTGTATCAATTTAAAAAAAAAACTTTTCAAAATAAAAATAAATGTACCATTGGATTTTATATTGTAAATAAAAGACTGCCAAAACCATACTTTAACATAAGGAAGCAAGAGAAACTTTTGAGAATGCCCTAGTACTGATTATTTCAAAATTCTATACAACTCTATAGCATTTTGAGAAATCTCAGAGATATATTCTATGGAAAATTTTGACCAACTGCAATTTGATACTGGATAACCGTCCAATCCTATACTTCCTGTGCTGCCAACATCTCAATAACTACAATGTCAGAAAGCCCCTTAACAGTAAATCAACTCATTCCAACAAATGACATTCCAAGACAAAACTCTACACAAGAGGGTTTATTCAACAGTAAAATATATTTTTGGAAAATCATTGTGTAATAAACCACTATATTATGAAACAGGGCCTCAAAGTGGAGGAAAATATTTTTGGTCCTTAAATTTCAATTTACTTCATAAATTCTATTAATCAAATGAAAGCATACACCAAATATTAAGTGTGGAAGCAATCAGGAATCCCCAGTAATATTCAAGCTAGGGCAGAGAAGGGAGAGGAATGCTATCATTAAACAGAGTAAAAGAACACAAGTTACTATAAATGAGTTTTTACATTTCTAAAAATAATGCAGTAGCCTCACTCACAGCAAAATACCTCAAGATGCTTGACAAAGGCCAATTTGCTAATGGAAAAACCAATTATTAAAAGCATGTGAGATGGTTGCTAACATGACCACAGACATAGGGGACTGGTGGTTTGATGGGTTGAGCCCTCTACCATAAGTTTTACCTTGGAAAGACGGTTGCTGCAAAGAAGAGGCTAGGCCTCCCTGTATTTGTGCCTAAGAGTCTCCTCCTGAATGCCTCTTTGTTGCTCAGATGTGGCCCTCTCTCTCTGGCTAAGCCAACTTGAAAGGTGAAATCACTGCCCTCCCCCCTATGTGGGATCAGACACCCAGGGAAGTGAATCTCCCTGGCAACGTGGAATATGACTCCCGGGGAGGAATGTAGACCCGGCATCGTGGGATGGAGAACATCTTCTTGACCAAAAGGGGGATGTGAAAGAAAATGAAATAAGCCTCAGTGGCAGAGAGATTCCAAAACGAGCCGAGAGATCACTCTGGTGGGCACTCTTACGCACACTTTAGACAACCTTTTTTAGGTTCTAAAGAATTGGGGTAGCTGGTGGTGGATACCTGAAACTATTAAACTACAACCCAGAACCCATGAATCTCAAAGACAGTTGTATAAAAATGTAGCTTATGAGGGGTGACAGTGGGATTGGGAATGCCATAAGGACCAAACTCCACTTTGTCTAGTTTATGGATGGATGTGTAGAAAAGTAGGGGAAGGAAACAAATAGACAAAGGTACCCAGTGTTCTTTTTTACTTCAATTGCTCTTTTTCACTCTAATTATTATTCTTGTTATTTTTGTGTGTGTGCTAATGAAGGTGTCAGGGATTGATTTAGGTGATGAATGTACAACTATGTAATGGTACTGTAAACAATCGAAAGTACAATTTGTTTTGTATGACTGCGTGGTATGTGAATATATCTCAATAAAATGATGATTAAAAAAAAAAAAGCATGTGAGAATACATCTTTTACCAATACCACCATACATTAAATTAAAATTTATTACAAGGAAATTTCCATGTTTGCACTAAACAAAGAGATTTGAAAATGTTAAGATAAAAACAATCATGAAACTTTGTGCAAGCCAAGGTGTTTTGATAAGTCTTTGTATCCTTTTGATAACAAAGGAATACCTTATTTTCTAAAAAAAAAAGTTCAAATAAAAGGTGACATGAGTCTGATAGTTTTCCATGAACTAAGGTCTGTTGGGTAAACATCCACACTACAATCAACACTGATTCTCTACCTCAGTCAAAAACTTACATCTGGGATTACAGTGCCTTTGTTATTTCTGGATTTGAAACTCTTCTTTATATTTGTTAGCATGCACTCACATTTCAATCAAGAACTCATTCAGTGGTAGAAGACTTAATGTTTCTTCAATTTTATTTGACAGGTAGATTGTTCAAAAAACACCATTTCATTGCTATTTACATGCAAGGATGCATATATAGTAAAGGTACCTGAAGAGACTGAAGCAAATTAGGTGATCACTTTCATAAATATTATCTGCCTTTTAGTGCTTCTCCTCTCAAACAAATGGATTAGAAATACTTACACAACACAGACAGTGTATGTTACCAATTGCTAAAGGAAGCCTCAAGAGCCACACATAAATTTGCTTTTCTGAGGGCTGCTGCCCTGATCTGTATTTCAAGGGAGTGGCAATTAGATCACCCAATTTACATCCAACTGGAGTTAAGCAATGAAGCTTTGGTCTCTTATTTCTAGATTAGTAGTTCACTGACTTGGATTTCAAGCAGTAACCTTTTAAAAACAGGGAAGAATAGAAAGCTCCCAACTTTTCATTTTGCCAAGAAAAAAAATTTAATCCAATTACCGCTTATTTTCAGTGTTTATTAAAATTAGGAATAGTTTCAACACATATCCTCAAATTAGGAAACAACTTCATAATAAAGGACAGTCCTCTAAATTCAATAAAAGTATTTTTCTGGAAAACTTATCTAAAATCATCTTTGTTACACATTATGTTGTCATTTCCCATAGATTAGGAAAAAGTTTCTTGAACCAATTTGGGAGAAACCATGTTTTAAGAATGAATAGTGAATAAAATATATATATATATATATATATTTTTAAACATGTGAAAAAAATTAAAAGAAAGATAAAAAAAATAAACATGTGACACATTGGACACAAGATTAGAAATAAAAATACATAGTTTACTTGAGGTTAAGGAGATCTCATATAACCATTTGGGTGATACCATAAATAGCCACCAAAAATACAATTCCTAATCTACCTACTCTACAGGTTAATTTAATAACCTGATTTCTATCTGTATTTACAAATGCAATAAAAGTCTTAAAATTTCCTATTTGCTGTAAAGATTTAGTTGTTAATTTTAAGAAATCACATAATTCTCTTCTTTCAAACCCTGGACTCCTAGAATTAAATCTACTAAATCAGAGGGTAAAACTCCCTAATTCATACTCAAGTTATGGATTATTGTGAAGAAAACTAAGAAATATGATGTGCATGAGATAATAAAGTATAATTCTATATCAACCAAATAAATCACTTAATAAATCAATAGAAAATGAAACTAGATCGATATACTGTAGAATTATGACTTAACTTTCAGTAAGATGATAATATATGGAATAAGCACAGCCATTTTAGAGGCAGAAAAATTACACACTTCAGAGAAGGGTCATTTTCTCCAAATCACATTACAGAGTGATGGACTCCCCAACCTTTGCCTGGCTTAGATGTTTTAGATTTGCCCTCTAATACTTTTTGACCAAAAGAAAACCTAGTTTATAGTAATGTAAATGAAGTCCTAAAAAGAATAAGTAAAATTAAATCATTCAAACTAAATTATGATTGATGTTAAGTCTAATATGTGAAAAACCCACTCTATGGTAAATCTAGCCTATAATATAACCCACATCTCAAAGTTACAACTTAATTTGAAGGACCTAAGTCCTAAAGCTGACCTTTAACCTGAGTAATCTGCAAACATGTTGAAGTGAGATGGGTCCCATCTACAAAGCCTGCTGTGAGATGCTTTAAGGGAAACTCCACTACCTTAACTCTGGAGTCACAGGCCACAGAGACTTCAAGAACATCATCACTTGAGAACCAGCTGAGACTGGGAAAGCATCATTTTGGAGGCCTTGGCTGACCAGTGCTGGTATGCATGTGATGGATGTACAGTCATGATTCCTACTTGATTCTGTTTGATCTGAAGTTTCCTTTCTTGAGGCTTTCCAGGACGTTTCTGGGAAAATCGTTCAGGCAACAAGGCACTGTCCCTGGAATCGCAATGTTCAATATTACACCTTGGGGCAGGTGTAGCATCCAAAGCAGTCATGACTCTATCTGAAGCATTAAAGGCACAGGCTGTGCCACCCTTGTGGCAGAAAACCTGGGCAGAGCCAGAAGTAATGGAGCCACTCCTCCATTTTCCTGAAAGGGAGGGAAGGGAGAGGGGGAGAAAGCAAAACAATTTGGGAGGGAGGGTAAAAACCCACAAACAAACAATGATCGGACCTGTTGCATGAGAGAATAAATAGGAACTCAAAACCCACACAAGCTAAGCCTTCTAAATCCCATAAGAAATATCAAGATAATGCCTCATTACACCTTCACTAAAAGAAAGCAAAAGTAAAATAAGGAAGGAGGGGAGGAAGAAAAAAAGGAAGGAGGTGTCTCTTGCTGGTAGATTACATCAATAATTCAAAATGTTACGTTTCTAAAAAAGGAGCAATCAAGAGAAGGATCTCTTGACAAGGGGACTTCAGAGAAACAGCCGTAACAAAAGCTTAAAATGTTAGAGTCAGAAGAAGGGATCTCAGAGTCCAACCATGAGGTTTTACAGATGAGAAACAGGCTTAGAGAAGGAAAGTGAGTTGGTCAAAGAAACAAAGCTAATTAGTGGCAAAGCCAGGAGTAGATCCTAAAATCCTGAATCCCAATCTGCTACTACTTTTACTATGCCAGTGTTTTACTCACTATTCATTAACCACCTCTGTGCTAATGAGTGCATGGTGAATACAGTAACCACATTCTTCAAGATAAATGTATTTCACAAATTTCAAAACATTGTATTTGGAGATGAAAGAACTCAAGCTTTGATTTTTAACGATTAAAAAAAAAAAGCTTCTGAACATCTTCAGTAAAGTATGCTCCATCTCTAAAATTCACTGACAGGCCATCTCAGGTACCTCTAAGATATTTCCTACAACTTATGGATTTATCCTTTAAGTGGTTCTGAAGAAAGATTTCAAGAAAAATGTTAAATAAAAATTGCATTTTATAGGGCCAAAATACTGTGCATCCGTACACAAAGGTGCCGATATTCTTTTAAAATTGTTTTAATACATTTTGTGTATAATATCACAAAAATAATTCTGTTAAACAGAATTCTGAATGAGATTATAGGTTTAAATGCATGCTCTTTAGAGATAAAGAAAAAACAATAGTATAACTAAATGTAGTACCAAAATATCACACCATATTTTAAAGGTCGACATGTGAAACAATAATGACTACAGCCAAGGAATATTAAGTTTATTTTCTATGAGAAAACGGTGGTAAGCACATAAATAAGCACCAAGGAACAAGAGAACAGGAGAGGAAAGCTGGATATAATAATGCTTAACCTTAAAGCAGAGAGGGAGAAAAGGCCACCACTACTAACCGTATTTCTTTCCTTGTTGGGTATAGCATAAATACAGAGTTGTCAGCAACTGGAACCAGTTTAGATATCTACAAATAGAGTATATCTACTGGTTGGTAACTTGTGTTATACAATACTTACCTGCACTACATAGACAAGCCAACTGAAAAAAACTAACTTAAAAATTGCTAGACATTTAAAACCCTTACTCAAACAGAAAAGCAAGTAAAACACTTGATTTAAAATGCTACCTTTGTTTTTCCAAGTACAGCAAAAAAAGAACACCAAACAAGTTTGCCAATTAAACAGGCCCACCATGAAAAACTTTCACTGGGAGAAAAAACCACCAAACTTCACAGAAGAAAAATGAATTCTCATTTAGCAAATATGTATCAAGAATAGACATAGACATGTGTAGAAGATGGACATTTGGAAAAAGGCTTAAAATGGATGTCAAGTGAAAGACATATGTTTAAGGGACTACAGAGATACCCATGCTATTAATCTTTGCTGAAAGCAGATAAACATTCATTAAATATCTTCATTAGCATCAACAACATCCAGAAATCATTAATCGCTTCAAAAATATCCCAGAGTAACAGTATAGATCCTTCATCAACAGAATACCCACACCAAGCTAGCAGGAAAAAAAAGAGTTATTTGCATATTTTCTGGTTTGAAATGTACGGTAGTTTGAAGCTGTATGTACCCCAGAAAAGGTCATGTTCTTTTATTGGAAATTTATAAGCCTATAGTCTAGTCTCACTATAATTAAGTACAACTTCTATTCACAATGGGCAGCAATCTCTACATCAAATTTTGTATCTAGGAAAATGATTATTCAGTCCCACACAGAGAAATTATGAAAACAACTGTGGAGTATTACTAGACATAATTGAGCATTTTTCAACTCTAAAGTTAATATATATATGGGGAGAATATATATAAAACCTCAGCTTTTAGTCTAAGTTGAAAAAACTGAGCACATATCAAGTAATCCAGCAATTTGCTTTTTTCCCCCTCAAAAGCTCAATTTTAAATATGTTTCACATTCTCCAAAAAAAAACCACAAATAAAGAGTATTCCAAAAATAATTATTTTCTGTGAGTGTGTGTGTGTGTGTGTGTGTGTGTGTGTGTGTGTGTGTGTGTGTTTGGAGAGGGGGCACTCTTCACTCATAGTTTACTACACAATCTCTAATGGTAAACCTGGTTTGATGATCCTCAACAGTAACACTGTTAAACTTTAACATATACCATGCTATCACTGAGGGTCATACATAGGACATGTGTTAAATTAAAATATGACATTATTAGAAAATGTTTGATCTATATATCCATATTTATACCGAAAACATTAAGGAAAGTTAACGTATTTTCAATGCTAGCCTAATTGTATAAATGTAACCATAATAAAACATTATATGAATGGATGTCTTTCAACAAAAGAACTAGTTTTAAATCCAACTAACAGGTATTCAAAAGGCAAATGGAAACATAATAATACATTCAAATAACTGACTTTAAAATTGTGTGTATAATTTAAGCAAACTGACAAAGCTGTTTGATATTACTATTCTTCCTTTCAACAAGTATAAGGCCTAAGCTATAAAATTATAAGTAAATTCTCAGTTATACAAAATTCATAATGTATGATTAGTCTACAAATTTATTCGTAAATTTTTTTAAAATGCTCAACCAGAAAAATGATAAAAATTCAACTGTTGCTCAAACTTCATTAAATGCAATCAAACAGAAATTAAATTAAGGATTAGACTACTTTATCTCACAATATCATACATTTATTTTCAAATATGAATGATGCTACATAACAGTATACTTAAATGAACTTTTTTATCCAAAGCTATTAATATATTCAGGACATGGCTAAGTTCTTAAAATGACCTTGAACAACTTTAAAACAGAAAAAGAAAGAGTGAAGTCTTTTGCAAAACTTCCACACAAATATATCTAAGTATATTCACATTCTGTGAATTCCAAGTATTTAGAACCTCACTTCATTTCAGTATGGTCAAAACCTTCGGCTACAAACTAGACTACGTATCTTTATTCTAACAAATTCTTCTTTTAACTGATGAAAAGATTCATTATAATTAAAATTAAATGCTTGAACAAGAAAAACGTTTTACAGAGATTTATTACAGCAAATAGTTAAGCATTTGCATTAATACACTATCTCTTCATGAACATCAAGACTGAAAATACATACAATACTGCTAAAATAAGAAAAATAATATGAAATTTATACAAATTTATACACAATTGCACAATTGTGTACAAATTTATACACACTTACAATATACTGTCTTCCGAAATACATCCTGCTCAATAATGCGAAATTGGTAAAAACAATAATAATAATAATAATAATTCCAAGACTTCATGATCCGCCAACAAACTTTTAAATGTTGCTTACTGTGTATTCAAATATTGCTCAAATATGCAGTCTATACTAAAATAGTGCAAGATGGTATTCATAGCCCCATCATGATTGCATAACACATGGGGTATGAAATACCTCTTTGGTATAGTGAATATGAAACAAGTTATTAACGGTGTCTAATATAAAAGCCTATTAAACTGAACATAAAGAAAGACATGCCCAAGATAAAATTCAATTCTCATCAAAAGTACTCAACAGGGTTGTATTTTTTAATTACAAATACGAGATGAATTAAAGATGCTTCCCAATACTTGCCAGTTACAGAGAGATATGATCAGGTAATTTAAGAGATGAAAATGGTATTTGTATTTTGAGAAGCCATATCACAAAAAAAATCATACCTTAACACTTTAATTTTGAGTCTAAATATGAGTGTAAGGTTCATCACTCACAGGTAATTCAGATATAGAAGGTTTTAAACATCATTAGGCTTTCAATAACATTTGAGGTCTCATAATTTACAGAAAAAATATAGTACCATAAATGAAGAATTAAAGCATCTTAAAAGAAGAATAAAATTTTAAATGCTTTCATAATTAGGCTGTAATTATGTACTACAAAATACCTGAAGTATAAATTATATGTCTTCACCATTCCATTCTAGACCTCATTCTATCCCATAAAACAACTGGAAATATATTTTAATAAAAATTAAGTAGATAAGCAGCATCTGAGTGTTCATGATTAAGCTCTATTTAAAAGCACAAAATAAACTATTATTTTACCTTAGAAAATGCTCTCCTGTTATTTAGGAGAATGCTAATCTTTCAAATAGAAAAAAATTATCAGCATCAGCAAAATGTAAACTTGAGCTAGAGTAAGAACTACCCCCACAGCATTTACTAACTCAAAGTTACTCTCTTACAAAATTATGACAAAATTACACGTATATTTTCATGTTCTCTTAACATTAAAGAACGTTCCATATCAGGAAAAATGGATAGTTAACAGAGTGCCTTTTAAGAAAGTCATCTCAAGTCTATCATAGGTTTTGGTGCTAGAATTAATCAGATAATTCCACCCAATTCTTTCATTTTAGAGATAAGAACATTTTGACAAAGGGTAGTTAAGTCACTTGTCCAAGACCACACACATAGTTATGAGAAAAGTTAGAACTATAAATCAGATATTTTTACTACCAATATTTCCAAAATTCTATCCACTATACTATACTGCCTTCTAGTTGAAGATTGTAAGTGCGGGACATACTGTAATCCAGGAAGGGGTTAAAAGATACACAGAAACATATGGTTATATTCTTTAATACCTTTATTTTATTTATTCTTCACTGCCATGATATGAGTATGTCTTTGTATTTCTTTCTTCTACTAGCCTTCTCTTAAGTAAATCTGTATAAGCTACACTGTTTCCATTTAAAACTATTGTTTAAACCTTATTGAAGTTAACGCTACCATACTGCCTGCTTCCATTTTGTTTGAAAAAATTAAAGTTTAAATCAGTCTAGATACTTTATGAACTGATGCTTATTTTTAAAGTGATTTCTTAATCTTAAATATCTGAGCAACATCTTTTTTTACTCTTAACAGGTTTTAATACATAGGACCCCAATCTGGATGGCAACTGAAAAACAGTAATTAATATAGAGGAGAGAGATGTTCTGTTGTCACCAATTTATTGATGATTCATTTTTAATTGATAAAATGATGTCATAAATGAAATATTCTTAATAAATTGTTTACATGAAAACATAAAATTGACAGTACTGCATTTATAACACACCCTATGCTAGGTGTGTTACTACTTAGAAATATTTACTTTCTCTTAAGGTTTCTGAGTTTTAGCCCATTTTCTGGCCATTCTTATTCAAACTTGCAGGAAGATCGTGAGTGAGTCTTTCTAAGGCAGGCAGTCCTGGTTTTTACAACCTGCTTGCTGTTCCATTGCTGCTGTTTCTGCCCATGCCTAGGGTGTGTTATAATCTTTTTACAGTCCTTAGAGATGAAATCATACCTATTCTCAGGATTATTGTCATCGTCATCATCATCCACTGTGACAGGCACTGATTTAGATAAGGCTTCATCTCCTTGGGGGAAAAAGTGTACTTAAAATTAGCTTTAAATTATCTATACAAATAATCGATGTAAAATAAAATTGAAAGCCAAAAACTTTAAAAACAACCTAGTGGGTTCTAAATTCTATTCTGGAATCCAAGACGTATGTAAAAATAATTCAGATGGAAACTACAAAGGGGAATTTATGACGTGCCAGCAGTAAAAAGATAAATAGTTGGATCATTATATATTTCAGAGTTCATTACCAGTGCACAAGGGTTTTAAAGTCTACCCTTCCAAATAATAAACCTGTATCAACCACTATCACATTAGCAAAGTTTCTTGCTGAAATAGGTTTTGTATTGATCCATTTTAGATATGAAGTAAACAAAAGTCTAATTTATTCTGTTATCAGTGAAGAAAAGCAAAATTTCTAATATTCTAGTAGTACCAAAATATTTTAAGATAAATTTAGATTCTCATGGTATTCAGGACTAGAATTACCCAGAAACACTTCAGTAAAACACTTCCTGTAAAAAACCTGAATTTCTATCCTTTGATCAAATATCTAAAGAGAAAGATTTGTACGATAAATTGTACATAAATTTTACCTCAGAAGAAAAGCTTACAGACTATGCAAGCTTAAGTATTTATGGAGAACTATGCTGTTACCATTTACTCCCAAGTATTAGATAGGTATCAAGAGCATTACACTGAGTAAAAAGAGGTATCTCATTGTATTACATACTGTATTGATCCCAAGTTTACAAAGATGGAGAACAGATTACTGGTTGCCAGAGGTTAAGAATCAGGGAAGAGAGGGGTCTGTCTATAAAGGGGTTGACAAGGGAGCCTTATAGTGATGGCATGGTTCAGTATTTTGATTGTGGTGTTTACACAAAGCTACACATGTAACTCAAATGCACAGAACTATACTTAGACACACACATACTTAAATGACTACATGTAAAATTTGGTGAAAAATGAATAAATCTTCAGTCTCCCAATTTTGATATTATAACACACTTATGGAATATTACCATTAGGGGAAGTTAGGTGAAGGGTATATAGGGCCTCCCCTGTATACTTTTTTTGCAACAACTTGTGAATTTATAATTATTTCAAAATAAAAAGTTAAAAACACCAAAAAATTAGATAAACTGGACAGATATAAGGACAGATAGATACATAATAAAGTAAGCATAATAACAATGTTAATTTAAGAAACTTTTCTGTATATTCAAAGTTTTCTCATAATAAAATGTTGAAGAAAAAAAATCTATACAGAACACACATACATAGGACAGGATAGAAATATGCCAAATACATAAGGACAAAATTAAGTCCAAGAGTGACATCAACAACATGACGATGTAAACAGCGACTGAAAACCTCTCCCCCAGGCACAGCAGAAAAAAAGGACTAGTCTCACTTGTTCAGAACTCTGGAGGAAGGTACAGACTGGAGAAGGATCCTACGAATACTGAATCAAAGAAAAAGAAAATGTCAGGTAGTAAACTTCCTTCCTAGACCAGCCAGTCCTCTCCCCACCCCCTCACTCGACCACACACAGCTCAGGGAGTGTACAGAAGCAGCAGCTGGATGTCTCCCACCTCCCAGCAGGGACAAAGATTATAACTCTCACAGCAGAGAGACACATCCCCACCTATATTCAGACACAGAGACCCAAACTCACAGGCACCCACAGCAAGACTTAAGCCATAGGGGAGGATGGAACACAAAAGGTCAGCAAGGAGAAAATTTCCAAAATGGAGAAACAGGGAGGGAACCGTAAAATCTTCCCTAAAAGCATCAAATAGCAAGGCAGAAAAATATCCAGATCAACTATTTGAGAATCCAGGGAAAGGAGAGGACATTTCAAGGCCCAGGTCAGTGAGAGATAAAGAGTCTAAGAAAATGTGGATAGAGACTGTATTTCCAGTTTTGGGTCCTGATGCCCATCCCCTACCCTTGAGAGAAATACAAGTAGGTAGCCTGATCCTTGCCTGAGGGACAAGTGAAGACTGGGGCAGCTGGGGCAATCCTATACTGCAAGTAAAGTGGGGGCACAGCCCGACACTGAACCAGATTTTGGCTGACTATGAGGATGCACAGGAAGCCTGCAGTTTCAGCCCTGCCCAGTCAGATGCTGCCAGGCTCCAGGGGGTAAACAGCATCTGAGGACAAGTAAGTCTCCGAACAGTGCCATCTACTGGAAAGGCCGGAAAGGGCAGGGGAATTCCAGGGATTTTCAGAGCCACACCAGACCTTATTCCAGCCCCACTGGAGCTGGTTTACAGGCCCTACAAGGGGACTCGGCCCTGTTTTGGCTGAGAAATATGAACAACCCAAGAGTCAAAGCAATGCCCTAAAACAAACCAAGGTCTTGCTGGCCAGCAAAAAGAAGAGCATTCCTGGGCTGGCTGATGGCTAGGCGAGTTAAGCCTCTCAGTCTCCCAACCTAAGGTCTTTCCATGTGGGAGCGTGGAAATCACCAGATATGCTGTACAAACAGGCAGGGTTTCAACCAAGGTATAGAGTGTCCACACCCTACCCTAGGAGTAGGTGGCTTCCATAGCACAGAGACCTGTGGCTTTAACTGGATTGTGGCCTGCTTGAGTCCCAGCCCAGTAACAGCAGCAATCAGGGAGAGGAGGAATTGTGGGGAAGAGGTAGCCCAAGAGCATCATCTGTTGGGAAGACAGGGCAAGTGCAGTCTGGGAAACTGCTTTTCTGCTCAGCCCTGGATGGACATCTGAAATGGACTGCACCTACTATGTGAATAACTGGTCTTTGTTTGGCTGGGAATTACTGACAAACCAAGTGCCAAAGGAGACATACAACGAAAATCAAACCAACTACAAAATTTTAGATAAGCAAGGGAAATCAACATTCAAGATAACCTTATCAAGATAATAAAATGCCAAAAAACCAGCAAAAAATCACAAAGCACATGGAAGACGCAGGAAAATATGGCCAGGCCAAATTACCAAATTAAAAAGCCGGAGGAGACACAGAATTTGGAAAAACTGATCAAAGACCTTCACACTAATCTACTAAATAAATTAAACAAGTTGGCAAAAGGGATAAAGGATATCAAGAAGACATCAGAAGAGCAGTACAAAAGGATCTGAAAGAATAAACAGAGAAACAGCAGATCTTACAGAAATGAAAGATACAGTAGACCAAATTAAAAATATACTAGACACAAACAACAGCAGACCTGAAGAGGCAAAAGAAAGAATAAGCGAACTAGAGGTCAGACAATTGAATTCAAACGTACAACAGAACAAATGGTTGGAAAAGATGGAAAAACTGGAATTGGATCACAGGGAAGCCACATAAGACTAAGTACTGACTACTCATCAAGCACCATGGACGCGAGAAGGCAGTGGTATGATGTATTTAAGCGGCTGAAAGAAAAAATTTGCCAGCCAATAATTCCTTACATAGCAAAGCTGTCACTCAAAAGTTAAGGAGACAGGGATGAGCCTGGCCCTCGTACTGTGGGATTCAAAATGCTCTCTTGACCAAAAGGGGTTCACTAGCTAAGAAATTTCAAATTGAGACAAGAGGTCATTCTAGAGGTTATTCTTATGCATTATACAGATATTCCTTTTTAGTTTATGGTGTATTAGAATAGCTAGAAGGAAATACATAAATCTGTCAAATTGTAATCAAGTAGAATTGATTCTTGATGATGGCTGTATAACTACATTGCTTTTACAATGTGACTTTGTGACTGGAAACCCTTGCGACTGACACTCCCTTTATCCAATGTATGGGCAGATGAGTAATTAAATAAAGACAAAAATTATATAAGTAATAGGGGGGCATAAGTAGTATGGGATGCTTTGCATATTCTTTTTTATTTTTATTTTTGTCTTCACTTTGGAGTAATGAAAATGTTCTAAAATTGTGGCGATGAATGAAGAACTATATGATGATGCTTGGTGCCTCTGACTGTATACATTGGATGGAGTATAAGGTGAGTGAGTATATCTCAATAAAATTGCATTTTAAAAAAAGCAAAGGAGAGTTGAAAAGTTTCAAAGATAACCAGATGCTGAGAGAATCTGTCAACAAGAGACCTTCCATGAAAGAAATACGAAGGGAGTTCAGTCAGCTGAAAAAAAAAGGAGAGACAGGTCTGGAGAAGGGTACAGAATTGAAGAGTATTAATGAAGGTAACTTAAAAAGTGGGAGAGGAAAAAAAAACAGATCTGACAAAGAGAAACCAAAGGTAACATGGTAGAATCAAGAACTCCATTTACAATAACTTTGAATGTTAACAGGTTAAAATCCCCAATTAAAAGACACAGACTAATACAATGGATTAAAAAACTATGATCCATCTCAATGCTGTTTACAAAAGACATTTTAGACCCAAAGATACAAATAGGTTGAACATTAAAGGATGTAAAAAGATAGTCAATGCAAGTAGTAACCGAAAGAAAGCTGCGGTAGCTATACAAATATAAGACAAAATATACTTTAAATGCAAAGATGTCGTAAGTGACAGGGAAGGACACTATATATTAGTAATAAGGGGCAATTCAGCAAGAAGAAATAACAATCATAAATGTTTATGCATCCAATCAAGAAGCTCCAAAATACATAAGGCAAACACTGGCAAAACTGAAGGGAACAACAGATGTTTCTACAACAGTGGGACACTTCAGCATACCACTCTCTTCTACAGATAGAACAACTGGACAGAGGATACATAAGGAAATAGAGTACCCAAACAATATAATAAACGAATTAGACCTAACAGACACAAATAGATTGCTGCACCCCAAAACACTAGGATATACATTCTTCTCAAGTGCTCATGGAACATTCTCCAGGACAGATTATATAATGAGTCAAAAAACAGGTCTTAATAATTTTAAAAAGACTGAAATCATTCAAAGCACCTTCTGAGATCATAATTGAATGAAGCTGGAAATCAAAAACCACCGGAGAACCAGAGCTTTCACAAATATACAGAGGCTAAACAAGAAACTTAAACAATCAGTGGGTTAAAGAAGAAATTGCAAGAGAAATCAGTAAATATCTGGAGATAAATGAAAATGAGAATACAACATATCAAAACCTATGGAATTAAGGAGAAGTGGTACTGAGAAGGAAATCTATAGCACTGAACACCTATATTACAAAGGAAGAAACAGCTAAAACCAAAGACCTACCCAAATGATTGAAGAAACTAGAAAACAAGCAGCAAACTCACCCTAAAGCATGTAAAAAATGGCAAAGATTGAAGTGGAAATAAACAAATTTGAGAACAAAAAACAACAGAGAATCAATAAAACCAAAAGTTGGTTCTTTGAGAAGATCAACAAGATTGACAAACCCTTAGCTAGACTGACAAAGTCAGAAAGATAGAAGATGCAAATTAATAAAATCAGAAATGAGAGGTCATTACCACGGACCCCAAAGGAAAAGAAAAAATCATAAAAGACTAGTATAAAAAACTGTATGCCAACAAACTAGACAACTTAGATGAAATGTACATTTTCCTAAAAACACACACACAACCTATACTGACTCGAGAAGAAATAGAACACCTCAACAAACCAATCACAAGTACAGATTCAATCAGTCAGCAAATTCCTCCCTACAAAGGAAAGCCCAGTGCCAGATGGCTTTACAGGGTACTTTTACAAACTTTCCAAGAAGAAATGACACAATTCCTGCTCAAACTCTTAAAAAAATTGAAGAAAAGGGAACACTATCTAACTCATTCTATGAAGCAAACATCACTCTAATACCAAAACCTGATAAAGATACTTCGAAGAAAGGAAAACTACAGACCAATCTCTCTAATGAACACAGATGCAAAAATTCTCAACAAAACACCTGAAAACTGAATCCAAAGGAACACATAAAGGAATTATGCACCATGACCAAGTGGGGTTTTATTCAAGCCATGCAAAGGTGGTTCAACACAAGAAAATTAATCAATCTAATGCAACACATAAAAAAAATTGAAAGGGAAAAATCACATGATCATCTCGATTGACAAGGAAAAGTCATTTGACAAAATCCAGCATTCTTTCTTGATAAAAACACTTCAAAAGGTAGGAATGAAAGGAAACTGCCTCAATTTGATAAAGGGCATATATAAAAAACCCAGAGCCAGCATCGTACTCAATGGTGAGGTACTGAAAGCCTTCTCCCTAAGATTGGGAATGAGACAAGGATGCTCCCTGTTACATTATTCAACATTGTGCTAGAAATTCTAGCCAGATCAATTAGGCAAGAAAAAGAAATAAAAGGCATACATGTAAAGCTGTCGTTATTTGCAAACGACATGATCGTATATTTGGAGAACTGCAAGAAATCTACGACAAAGCTACTTGAGCTAATAAACAAATTCAGCAAATTGGTGGGATGCAAGATTAACAAGCAAAAATCAGTAATGCTTCTAGATGCTAGTAATGACCCAACCGAGGAGGCAATTAAGGAAAAAAATTATATTCACAATAGCAACTAAAACAATCAAGTATCTAGGAATAAACTTAACCAAGGATGTTAAGGTCCTGTACAGAAAAAACTGCAAAATATTACTAAAAGAAATCAAAGAAGGCCTAAACAGATGGAAAGACATTCCGTATTCACGGATAAGAAGGCTAAATGTCGTTGTGATGTCAATTCCACCCAAATTGATCTACACATTCAATGCAATACCAATCAAAATTCTAACAACCTATTTTGCAGACTTGGAAAAGTTAGTTATTAAATTTATTTGGAAAGGAAAGGGGCCTTGAGTAGCCAAAAGCATTCTAAAAAGAGGAACAAAGTGAGAGGACTTATAGTTCCTGACTTAAGTTTATTATAAGGCCACAGTGATCCAAACAGCATGGTATTGGCACAAAGACAGACATATTGATCAGTGGAATCAAACTGAGAATTCAAAAATAGACCCTCAGATCTATGGTCAATCGATTTTTGACAAGGTCCCCAAATCCTCTGAATTGGGACAGAAAGTCTCTTTAACAAGTGGGGCTGGGAGAACTGGATAACCATATCCAAAGGAATGAAAGAGGATGGCTACCTCACACCCTATGCAAAAATTAACTCAAAATGGATAAAGGACCAAAATATAAAAGTCAGTACTATAAAACTCCCAGAAGAGAACATAGGGAAACATCTTCAAGACCTAGCAAAAGAGGTATCTTCTTAGATCTTACACCCAAAGCACAAGCAATGAAAGAAAAAATAGATAAATGGGAACTCCTCAAGACTGAATACTTCTGTGCTTCAAAGGACTTTGTCAAAACGGTGAAGCAGCAGCCAACTCAATGGGAGAGAATATCTGATAACCACATATCTGATAAGGGTTTGATATTCAGTATATATAAAGAAATCCTACAACTCAACAAATAAAAGGACAAATAACCCAATTATAAAATGGGCAAAAGATAAGAACAGACATTTATCCAAAGAGGAAATACAAATGGCTCAAGGGCACATGAAAAGATGTTCATCTTTATTAGCTATTAGGAAAATGCAAATCAAAATCACAATGCGATATCATCTCACACCTACACGAATGACGGCTCTCAAACAGGAAACTACAAATGTTGGAGAGGATCTGGAGAAACAGGAACACTTATCCACTGCTGTGGGGAACATGAAATGGTATAGCCACTGTGGAAGACAGTTAAGTGGTTGTTTAGAAAACTAAATACTGACTTGCCCTATAATCCAGCAATTCGGCTACTCAGTATATAACCAGAAGATGTGAAAGCAGGAACACAAACAAACATTTGCATGCCAATGTTCAAGCAGCATTATTTACAATGCCAAAAGATGAAAGCAATCCAAGAGTCCAGCAACAGATGAGTGGATAAACAAATGTGGTATATACATATGATGGAACATTATGCAGCAATAAGAAAGAATGAGGTCCTGAAGCATGTAACATGGATGAACCTTGAGGACATAATATTGAGTGAACTAAGCTAGACACAAAAGGACAAATGTATGATTTCACTAATATGAACAAACTAAAACATGTAAACTCAGAGTCTTTAACTGTAGAATTTAAGGTACCTAAAGATAGACAGAAACTAGCAAACGGGGAGCAGTTACCTAATGTGTACAGAATTGTCAATGAGGATGATCTTAAAAGCTTGAGAATGGACAGAAGTGACAAATGCTTCTTATTGGGATTCTAAGTAACAGTGCCGTATTGAAGGTGAATTTGATTGAAAGGAGTTTTTAAAAGTCATTTATGTTACTGATTAACACTAAATATAAATAAGTTCTTGCATGAACTATCATAAATTTAAAAAATAATAGAGGGGTCTATGAGAAAAAACACAGCTACTGCAAACTATGGACTATAGTGAATAGTAATATTTTAAATTACTTTCACAAAACAATAACAGATTTACTACACCAATACTATGGGTCAACAATGGGGGGGATAAAGGGTATCAGAGGATTTGGGTTTAATTTTTTATTCTTATTCTGTTCTGGAGTAATGAAAATGTTCTAACATTGATCACGGGTATGTATGCAGAACTATGTGGTAATACTGTGAGCCAGTGACTGTATAATTTGGATGGCTTGTGTGATTTGTGAATATATCTCAATGAAACTGGGAAAAAAAACCAGTAAGTCCAATAATATCTCGGCAAAGACAGAATAAATACTTCATTCGAACAGACCAATCTTCAAATGCAGTATTATTAGTAATATTACTGCCTCTTTAATACATCTTTCAAAATTAAACCCTCCCTTAAAAGCCCAGTTCAAATGCTACCAGTTCCTTTAAGTCTTCCCTCAAATGAATATATTAAGTAGTTCACTTGCTAATTATTGCACAGCCCCAATGCAGCTTTATAATTTTATTTTGGTATATATATATATAATGATTTATCTATGTCTGTCTTGCTTACTAGACTGCGATCTCCCTGGATCATGTGCTTCATCTTTGTTGCGCACACCATTTCCAATCAACAACTTCTAGGAAAATGTTGTATTCAAAATAGAGCACCCAAATATTGCTGAATAAAGTGCCATTCCCCAAATTCGCCAGAGGGGGTAAATTTGGACATATTAGGGGAATAAATAAATTTAACATCCTTATATGTTCATACAAGTAAATTATTAAGGAATGTCATTTATCATTGGCTCATAAAAAAAATGAAAAAACATTTTTTTATCATGAAAAACAGTATTTTTTACCTACTGCTTATTTTTAAGGCTCTTCATACTCTTTTCTGCTTAAGTATTTCTACTGACCAAGCCCAATTTTTAGCTTTGTTAAATTCCCTAACAAATTTATCTTTTTTTTTCCATACCAGGTAATCAGTTTAGTCCAAAGAAATACAGAGTAAAGAAAATCCCAAGGAACAGGACTTCATTCTACAAAGCAGTTAGAAGATTTGTAGCTGCTGTAGTACTAGATCCTCAAAAGCTTCTCTGGACATATACTGAAGAAAAAAATGGACTTCTCATCAGCCCACTGCTCATTCACATCAAAGTTAAATGAGTAAAAATGGAACACAAGGATCTATACTAATACTGAGTTACAGAACTATTGGGAGATGCATCCCTTTAAGTCTTGACATACATTTACATCACTTCTTAAAGTCTAATAAATGCATACTACATACTACACTGAATAGTTCCAACATGAGAGATGTATAATACAAACCGTCACAGGTCTCAAATCAAGTGATATTTAGGTAAATTAAAATTAGTAAAATACCGAAATCAAACCCATTCATTTCACTAGGGAAGCTTTTTAATCATAATCAGTTTTCCAAACTTTAATATTAGTTCAATAGCCGTAATTTGCTAATGGGAATACTAGATACAGTAACCAATCACAATTTATTATTTGTTTACTCTTACAAATAAGGGTTTTACCAGCTAACGTGAAATGAAAACACTGATCTGACATCCAAGTAACTATTAGATTCTGCACTTTTGAATAGAAGTCCACAATCTCTTACACACAATTCTGAAATCTAAAAATTTCTGAAAGGAATTTTTTTGTACTATGGTGCCTAAATGCATTTGGCAGCAAAATCTGATCTGAACTGTTATTCCTAAGTGTGAATGTTCATATTTTTGCCGCAAAAATATTAATGCATTTGATTATAGGATATTGCCTCAGACCCCATTGGGTAATCGATGGTAATTAATCTAAATTACTTTTCTAAAAATGAAAAATTTGCAAATTCTGAAAAACATTAAGCAAGGGACTGTGGCCTTGTAGTTATAATAATAGCTACAGAGGCAAAACTCCATCTACACATCTGATACAGTAGATCATTAAATTGAAGAGGATGCCAAGCCCGCTTAGTTTTCGTATCAACTCATTAGTCAGGACAAGCTTTCCCTAAAAGAATTTGAAGTTTTACTAAAAAAAGGATTCAATTCAATTTCATTAAACTCCAAATGGGATATGTGAAAAATTCTATCATAAGGAATGACAGGAAAATTTTAAACATTCTACCTGTGTTAAAAATACAATTACATGTGAAATCTACTTTATAAAACTTAAAAAAAATCCCAAGAGTCCCTTGCTAACTGACATGTTTTACTGACTAAAAAAAGAAAAACGCCACATGAGTGACCACTGCACATTTTACAGCTGATTTTTAAAAATAACTGGAATAATAATAAAAATTAGGTATTTAACTCTGTTTGGTATCAATGACCACCTGACAGAAACCCAAATTGCTTAAGAGCTCCATCTCATCAGGCAGAAGTAATCCATCTACTTTTTGGATTTCCTTTCTTCTTTTATTTTGTTAATATTTCTAAAGGTTAGCAGTTCTGTTTAAGTCAATGAAAATTACTTATAAGGATTGGCAACACATACCCATGAAATAAAATTAAATTATTTCAGAGAATTTCATGGTTCTCAAAATTAGCCTGATTTTAAAAGTCATATATTCTTGGAGTCCACCAAGATGGAATCCTGGATAATCTTTGAACCACTAGCAAAAACAGGCAAAAAGCCATTATCCCAAAACACTGGAAAGGAATTAAGGGAGGCAGGAACTAAGCAAGGGGCAGATCAAAACACATCTTTAAACACACTAGGAAAAGTTCATGGTGCCATTTCTGACCCCTCACTGATACCTCCCTGGTACAATGAGGAGCCCATCTATGGTTCCATAGTGGGTCCCTGGCCGTGTTCCAAGGGAGAACAGTAACCCCTTCGCACATGCTTGGATGCCTATGTTCCCTACCCATCTATACCATGGCAGCATGAAACACTCAACCAGGAAATTCTTATCTGGCTCAACCTCCCAGAAGTTTCCCTGCAGGGAGAAGCAGCTTGCAAACAGCTAAAGAACTGTAAGAAACAATTCAGTCAAAGCTGCTGAGGCAAAGGATTACTTGCCTTAAATTCTACAATAGAGAATTCTGGAGGAGGAGAAAGTTTATTTCATAGGGGATAGAGGACCATTCAAATATCTGTAAAGCAGGGAATTTCTAAGGCCAATGGCAAACACAAACCCAGGACAACATAGAGATTCAGAAAAGAGAGAGAGGAAGCTGCACTTTGCATTGCCTTGGGCTGATCTTGATAGGAGGGCTAAACTCTAAAGGAGAGCACCAACCAATACAGAGACAATTTGCAAAGACTATGAAGGGCGTTTCTTGCATTGTTTTGTTTTGTTTTTTGGTTTCTTTGTTGCTTTTGTTAGGTCATGGCACTCAAGGAAATCTCCGATATATCATTAGCTGGATAAAAAACCTAAGGAACACACAGCTCAGAGACTAAATCCCAGAGCTAACAGTTTAAAATGTTAACAAGTACAGGGTACAACAAAAGATTACCAAAGAGACAAAAAAAAAAAAAAAAAAAAAAAAAAAAAACAGGAAATGATGGTCCATGGAAAGGAACAAGATAAAAATCCAAAAAACCATTAAAGAGGACCAAGCTTTTGACATACCAGACAAAGACTTAAAAAAATCCTCAATATATGCAAGGAGATAAAGAAAAGCACAAACAACTACAGGATGTTAGGAAAACAATAAATGAACAATAAGAGAATCTCAATAAAGAGATAAAAGTTTTTAAAAGGAACCAAAAAACAAACAAAAAAAAAACAGGAGTTGAAGACCAAAATAATGGAAGATTGGATATGGCAGAAGAATCAGTGAACTCTAAGACATGATGACTGAAATTATTACTTCAGGCTGAGGAACAGAAACAAAAAGTTAAGTAAACAGGGCCTAAAAAATTGTGGAACACCATAAAGTGGAACAAAATACCCCTTATGGGAGTCAAAAAGAAGAAGAAAGAGAAAGAGAGAAAGGGGAAGACAGAATATTCAAAGAAATAACGGGAAAAAAACTTCCTAAATTTAATAAAACAAATAAATATGCACATTCAAGATGCCTAACAAATCCCAAATAGGATAATCTCTAAGAGAATCATGCCCAGACACATGTTAGTTAAACTGCTTAAATGCAAAAGACAGGGAGAGAGCTCTTTAAGCTCCAAGAGGAGAACAAGGTGTTATGTGCAATCAACTCCCATTAAGATTAAATGCCTAGTTACCATTACAAACCCTGGAAGTGGGACAACAAAATTAAATTGCTAAAAAAAAAACCTGCCAACCAAGAAATTTATATCCAACAAAACTATCTTTCAAAAATCTGGGAAAAATTAAGACATTTCTTTTTAAACAAAAGCTGAGGTACTTCGACTCCACTAGACCTGACCTATAAACAATGGAAAGAAAGCTATTTTGACTAAAAGGAAAAGACATTAGACAATGGATCAAAGCAGCATAAAGATATAAAGCTTTCCAGTAAGGGTAAGCACATAGGTAATAATAACTGGCAGTACTACTGTATAGTACTTTTTAGTATGTAACCCCACATTTTTCATCTTACAGGTTCTAAACGCAAATGCATAAAAATCATGGTGTGTGAATATATCTCAATAAAACTTCACTTTAAAAAAGTAATGGTGTATCTATAATTATGGACATACGGTACATAAAGATATAATTTATAACAAGTATACCAAAAAGGTGGGGGGGGTGGAGCAGTACAGGAATATTATATCTGTATATAATTGAACTTAACATATATCAAACATATATACATTTAGGATGTTAAATTTTAGCCCTACTGTCACCACAAAGAAAATACATGAAAATATGTACAGAAAGAAACGAGAACTCAAAAATTATACAATACAAAAATCGAATAAACATGAAAATAGGCATGAATGGACGAATCGAGATTCAAAAAATGTATATAAGATTTACAAATACCAAATAGCAAAATGTTTAAAAACTCCGATCAAAATGCAGAGTCTGGCAGAATAGATGAAAAATAAAAAATGTGTCCCAAATATAAGCTTTCTACAAGAGACTAACCTTAAATTTAAAGAGACAAGTAGGTTTGAAAGTGAAAAGATGGAAAAAAATTATACCATGCAAGTAGTACCAAAAAGAAAGTTGGGGTAGCTATACTAATAGCCATGTTGTGGTCTGAAGCTGTATGAACTCCAGAAAATTATGTTCTTAAATTTAATCAATTTATGTGGGAGTGGACCTATTTTCAGTTGGAGCTTTTGACAAGGCTACTCCACCTAAGGTGAAACTCATCTCATTCAGGATGGGTCTTAATCCTATTACAGGAACAGTTTATAAATGGGATGAATACAGAGGAGAGAGAAAAAGTTACAGAAATAGGACACTGAAAGCAAAGAAACCCAGAAGGGATGGAACAGACCAGCAGATGCCGCTATGTGCCTTGCCATGTGGCAGGAGTCAAGGATCGTTGGCAGCCTTGAAATGGACATTTTTCTGAGCCCTAAAACTGTAAGCTAATAAATGCCCATTGTTAAGCCAACCCATTTCCTGGTATCTGCTTTCATGGCCTAAGAACCTAAAACACGCAAATAAAATAGACTAAGTAAAAACCTATAATGAGGGAGAAAGAAGGTCAATATATTAAAGGGGAGAATTCAACAAGACATAACATTTATAAATACGTATGCATCAAAGGTCAAAGCCCCAAAACACAAGAAGTAAACAGCAACAGATTTGAAGGGAGAAACAGATGGCTCTACATGAATAGTAGCAGACTTGAATACATCACTTTCAATAATGGATAGAACATGTAGATAGAAGATCGAGAGAGATTAGAAGAGGTGAATGATACTAAAAACCAACCAGACCTAACAGACATATATATATAGATACAGAACATTTCACAAACTAGGAGCTAACTACACATTCTTCTCTCATGCACATGGATCATTCTCCAGGATAGACAATGTTAGGTTACAAACAAAACACAATAAATCCAAAACTCTTTAAATCATGCAATACATTGTCTCCAAACATAACTGAATGAAGTTAGGAACCAGGAACAGAAGATGAAAATTCACAAATATGTAGATATTAAACACCACACTCTTAAACAACCAATCCTTCAAAGAAGAAATCACAAGGGAAATTATGAAATATCTTGTGGCAAATGAAAATGAAAGCACAACATACCAAAACTTATGGAATGCAAGAAAGGCAGTTCTGACTGAAGTTCACAGCTCTAAATGCTTACATTAAAAAAGAATATTTTAAATCAAAAACAATCTCATACCTGGCTCAACTAGAAAAAAGAAGAGGAAATAAACCAAAAGTGAGCAGAAGGAAAGAGATAACAAAGATTAGGAAAAGGATAAATGAAATGGAGACTAAAAAAACAATAGAGAAGGTAGAATGACATCATCAACATGGTGATGTAAGACATCCCCTGAAAGACTCCCAGCAGATTTAGCAAATAAAAGGGAAAATCTGACCTACTTAGGACTCTGGAGGACAGTACTGGAGAAGTACTTCACAAACAATGAAATCAAATAAAAAGAAAAATATCAGGTAGGAAATTTCCACCCCGCACCCACCAGTCTGTTCCCATTCCCCTATTCTTCACGCACGGTCCCATGCAGCTTGGGTGTCAATCAGACACAGGATCCCTCCAACTACAGACAGGGACTGCAGAACCACTCGCATTACCAAGGTAGGACACTATACATATCCAGGCACAGGGACCCAAGTCGACAAAAACCCAGGGCGGAATGCAAGCTGCTGAGGAGTGCTGTATATACAAGTGTGTCTCCCCCGCCGCTTCTCCCCAGGGGAGAAGGGAGGACAAACAGTAAAACTGCTGGCAAGAACTGTGGTGCCTTCACTCAATTCAGTTTCTGTTGACAGCACCACCTAAACCCCAAATGGACTTACCGGGAGTGACCCACCTTTCTGGATTGACCACATTTAGCTCCCCAGGGTGGGATACCCTAATGGAGAAGAAACTAGAGGAAGACAATCCTCCAAGAAAAAAAAAAGGGGCAGGAGAGTATGGGTAGAATAGAACTGCCTAAGATAGGACAGATTACAAAAGTGAAAGTTAAGGAAAATGTGGCACTGAGTAAAGAATTTAAGCAATACAATATCCTCAATATAAAATCCTACTCTTTAATGCCTGTAAGAATCAGAATACAATTGAACAAAAAAGTCATATTTCCTAATATTGAACATGCAAATTATAAAATGTAAAGTGGGAGAAAAACAGAAAGAGGGGAAACAGAGGGATATGGGAGCAGAGAATGTATATGCTACTGAAGCTAAGCTGAAATCTTTTCAAATTAGTAGGTTATAGATGTAGACTGTGTAATATAACCCCCAGGGTACCCACAAAGAAAGTATTTTAAAGATATACAGAAAAAGAAATGAGAAGGATCAGTCAGATACATCACAAACGATCACAAACGATCAACCACACAGAAAAGGGGGCTATAATAAAAGAAAAGAGAAATGCAAAAACAGATACGATATCCAAATATAATAGGAAAAAAATGGATGACGTAAGTACTGCCTTTACAAGAATAATACTGAATGTTACTGGATTATACTCCCCAATCAAAAGACAGAGATTGGCAGAATGGGTAAAAAAGCATGACCCAACTGTTTGTTTTTACAAAAGGGATTCAACTTAGACCCAAAGACACAAACAACAAAAGACTCAAATAGGTTGAATATGAAATAATGGATAAAGATACTCCATGAAAACAGTAACCACAAAATATCTAGGACAGCTATACTAATACTGGACGAAATAGACTTTAAAGTCAAAAGCTGTTACAAGGGACAAAGAAGGACACTATATATTATGAAGAGGGTCAATCCACCAATAAGAGACAACGATCATAAATACTTATACACCTAACAATGGTGCCCCAATATAATTCAAGCAAAACCTGGCAAAACAGAAGGGAGAAACATGAACCGCTACAATTACTCTCATCAATGGATACAATGTCTAGACAGAAGATCAAAAAGGAAACAAAGAACTTGAATAAGATAAATGAACTAAACCTAATAGACATATACAGAACATAGCACTCCAAAACAGCAGGTTATTCATTCTTCTAAAGTAATCCTGGATCATTCTCCAGGACAGAACACATGTTGAGTCACAAAACAAGTCTCAATAAATTTAGAAAGATTGAATACGTACAAAACACTTTCTTTGACTTCGATGGAAATCAGCAACAGTCTGAGAAATGGAATAATGACAAATATACGGAAGTAAAACAACACATTCCTAAACCATCAGTAGGTCAAAGAAGAAATTAACAAGGGAAATGAGTAAATGTCCCAAGACGAATGAAAACAAGACGACAACATACAAAAACTTATGGGAGGGAGGTGACATCATCAACGGGGACGTAAACAGCTACTGAAAACTCCTCTCCAGAGATTCAATGAAAAAAAGGACAATTCTGAATTGTTTGAAACTCTGGAGGAGGATATAAAGTGGAGAAGATCGCAGCAGACGCTGAATTGAAGAAAGAGAAGAAATATTAGGTAGGAATACTCCATCCCAGACCAGCCGGTCCTCTCACCTCCCCCTCAATTAATCTCCATGTGGGAAAGGCACAGAATCAGCAGACGGGACCCATGCCACCAGGGACACAGATTTTAAAACTTCTCACAGCAATAAGATACACCCCCACCATTTGACGACCCGGGGGACAGGGGAGGACAATTCAAGGCCCAAGTCACTAAGGAACAAAGAGACTGAAAGGGTGGACAGAGACTGAGTTTCCAGCCATAGGTCTGAAAACCCTTCCACCACCCTAGAGGGAAGCAGCAGCTAGCAGCTGTTTCCGTGACTTTGGGATGGTTGGAATACTGGGTCAGCTGAGGGAGTACACTGTCACAGGTGTAGCCCCACATCGAGCCAGATTTTGGCCAAGAAAGTGAGGGCACAGGAATCCCACAGTTTCAGCTCTCCTGTACTGATGCAGCCTGAGCCCAGAGACAAAGCAACCTCTGAGAACGATTAAGTTACCAAACAGCGCCATCTACTGGACAGCTAAATGTCTATGAGGGAATATAAAGGAGGGGTATGGGATTCTTGGCTTTGATATTATCTAACCTTTTTATTGTATCTTATTTTATTTTAACTTTATTTTTTGTACTTTTTAAAATATTCATTTTATTGAGATATATTCACACACCACACAGTCATACAAAACAAATCGAATTTTTTGTACTTTTTTAATCATCATTTTTTTCTTTTTTTCACCTCTTCCTCTTTCCTTGTGGAAGGAATGTAAATGTTCTCATATAGACAGTGGTGGTGAATGTGTAACTATGTGATTATACAGGGAACCATCAAATGTTTACTTAGGAGGGAATGAATGGTGTGTGAATAAAACTGTCTAAAAAAATAAACAGAGAGATACAAGTGCTGGAGAAAATGTGGAGAGAGGGATGCAGTAATCACCATCTGTGGGGAGGTAGACTGGTGCTGCCTATCTGGAGGGCAGTGTGGTGGTTCCACAGGAAGCTAAGCACAGGATTGCCATATGGTCCTGCAACCCTGTTATTGGGTATATACTTGGAAGAACTGAAAGAGGGACATGAATGGACATTTGCACAGTGGGGTTTGTGGTGGCAGTATTCACAATTTGCAGTGGATGCAGGTACCCTAAGGGTACATAGACTGATGAACCAACTGGCAAACTGTGGTGTATACACACAATGGAATACTGAGCTGATACAAGAAGGAATGAAGTTGTGTGGTATGCAACTAGGTGAATGCACACTGAGGACAGCATGTTGAGGGAAATAAACCAGAATCAAAAAGACAAACGTTATTAACACCTCACTAATATGGACTAACTATAATGCGCAAACTCTGAGAACTGAATCAGAGAGAATGGGTTATCAGGGGAAGGCTTATGGTAAAGGTTCATAGATTGTAAACGCTTACAGCAATTACATCTAGTCCTGAGTTGTAAGGGCTATTTCTAAATTCTGAAATGCCGACCTCTTTATGTATAATCTGGTTGGTCCATGGAACTTTGGATATCTGTGTGACACCTAAGACTCAAAGCCAGAGTCCAGCAGCTATGATTGTCAAGCATTACCCCATACAGCAACTGTTGAAAACAGTCTGAAAAAGAGATTAGGTTTACTTAGAGATACAAATGAAATGGATTTGGTTAGAACTAAGGTAAATCAGATTAAAGGGTAAAAGATGGTATTGAGGGTGTTTTAAAACTTCCACTTCTGTGTAAGATCAAAGAGGTGCAGAATCTATATTTTTTGTGGCAAACTACACAGCTTAACTTGTATGGTTAGTTTATTCAAATACCAAATTATATGGAACTTTGAATAGAGTGAGATCTGGTTGGTTTCTACAGGTCAGTGTGAAGCCCTGATACATCCTAGAGTAATCTGGGCTGAAAAAAAAATGTATTTGCAAAGCACCCTTGAGGAACTGGGGGAAATGGGGAAATATTAAACTTCCCCATCTGGAGAATTATTCATATTCTCACAAGCATGGAGGACTACCAATTTAGAATGCCAAGCCCTTGATCTTGGGGCTTGACCTTATGAAGTTTATTACTGCAAAGGAGAGGCTAAGTCTACTAATCATTGCACCTAAGAGGCACCCCAGAGAACCTCTTTTGTTGCTCAGATGTGGCCTCTCTCTCAAAGCCAACTCTTCAGGTAAACTCGCTGCCCTCTCCCCATGTGTGACATGACGCCCAGGTGTGTAAATCTCCCCAGCAACATGCAACATGACTCCTGGGGATGAGCTTGGCCCTGGCATTGTGCGACAGAGAAAGCCTTCTTGGACAAAATGAAAACAAAATAAAGTTTCAGTGGCTGAGAAATTTCAAATGGAGTCAAGAGGTCATTCTGGAGGTTATTCTTATGCATTATACAGATATCCCTTTTTAGTTTTTAGTGTATTGGAAGAGCTAGATGGAAGTACCCAAAACAGTTGAACTGCAACCCAGTAGCCTTGATTCTTCAAGACGATTGTGTAACTATATAGTGTACACTGTGTGACAATGCTATTGTGAAAACCTTATGGTTCCCACTCCCTTTATCCAATGTATGGCCAGATAACTAGAAAATGAGGACAAATCATAAATGAATAATATCAAGGGATGGGAGTATTGGATGTTTTAGGTGTTCTTTCTTACTTTAATTCTTACTCTTTTTTTTTGTTTAGTGGTAATTAAAATATTCAAAAATTGATTGTGGAGAGGACCTAAGATGGCAGCTAGGAGAGACAGGACAAAAAAACACCTCCATGAAAAATACTAGATAAAAGCCAGAAAGTTACCTGAACACCAGTTCCAGCAATGCACCAGATGGACAAGGTCTCTTAAATAACAGGGACCGTGCACTTGGCAAAACTGGGAATCTGCGTTCTGAAACGGTGAGTAAGCCTGCTGAATATCAGGCAGCCACGATGCAGTGTGGGGAAACCGTGGGTTGGCATTTGGAGTTGGACTAGCTCTTTTTTTAAAAACCCCGAAGTGACTGTGGATATGGCAGTGAGAACCACACAGTGAAGCGTGGCAGGAATGGTCTGTGCGTACACCTCAATATCTGGCGTGAATAGCCTTTTACGCATCCACAGCTAACTGTCTTGAAGAGAGGCAGGCAGAGGTGAGCCAAAAGGCGAAAATGACCACGCCCCTTGCAGCCATCTTCCCAGTGGGCTGGGAACACTACTGCCCGGTGCCAGAGCCACAGCCCAGAGCTGTGCCAAAAAACCCAGTGCAACGGGAAGTGTTTCCAGCAACACGCACACACGCCACAGTATTGGGCGTGGACAACAGACTTCGTGCACCCACAGCTAATTGTCCCAGAGCTGGGAAGAAGGAGCTGTGCGAAAAGGGGGAAATTAACATGCCCCATACACCCATCCTTTAAGTAGGCTGGAAACGCACCTACACTGCCCCGCAGCTCAGAACCTCCCTTGAGGGACAGTGTGCACTTCTGACGTACCACAACCTTCCCTCAGTAGAGGCCCTAGAAGGGCACGGCTTGTTAGAGAACCCACTCGGAAATCCCAGGGACCACATGCCAGTATCAAGGACTTGTGGGTCAGCGGCAGAGACAATCTATGGCGAGACTGAACTGAAGGTTTAGACTCTTGCAACAGCCTTTAATCTCCAGGAACATCTGGGAGGTTTAATTACTAAAGCTTCCCTCCCTCCCTAACTGCTCAGACACATGTCCCACGTTCAGGGCAGACAGCACCAACAACACACCCAAACTTGGTGCACCAACTGGACCCCACAAGAATCAGTCCTCCACACACCACAAAGACAAAGTTGGGGAGAACTGACTTGAGGGGAATAGGTGACTCACACATGCCATCTGCTGGTTAGTTAGAAAAAGTGTACTCCACCAAGCTGTAGATCTGACAAATTAGAGATAAGGGTTTGAATTGGTCTACATATCCTAGAAGAACCCTATCAAGTTAAGCAACTGCCAAGAGGCCAAAAACAACAGAAAATTTTAAAGCATATGAAAAAACAGATGATATGGATAACCCAAACCCAAACCCCCAAATTAAAGATCAGAGAAGACACAGTGCTTGGAGCAATCAATCAAAGAACTAAAGACAACAAGAGCATGGCACAGGATATAAAGGACATGAAGAAGAGCATGGCACAGGATATAAGGGACATGAATAAGACCCTAGAAGAGCATAAAGAAGAAATTGCAAGAGTAAATAAAAAATAGATGATCTTATCGAAATAAAAAAAACTGTTGATCAAATTAAAAAGATTCCGGATACTCATCGTACAAGACTAGAGGAAGGTGAACAACGAATCAGTGACCTTGAGGGCCACAGAACGGAAAATGAAAGAACAAAAGAAAGAATGGAGAAAAAAACTGAAAAAATCGAAATGGACCTCAGGGATATGATAGATAAAATAAAACGTCCAACTTTCAGCCAGCTCACTCATTCGTTTCAGAAAGCAGACTCCCGGTTTCACCAAATGCACGGTCTCTGTGGATTTACCAGAACTTATCCACCTGGTTCATCACTGGAAATGGTGTTCTGGGTCAGTTTCTGGCTTTTATCTAGTACTTTTCACCGAGGTGTTTTTTGTCCTGCCTCAACTAGCTGCCATCTTAGGTTCTTTGCTTTTTATTTTTATTGATCAGTCTTGTTAAGTATTTATCTCTGTAAAAAGATTCTTACATTTCCTGCACTAATGACTTTCAAATGTGCTTTATTGTATGACCCTTTCTACTTTTATTGATATCTGCTTTTTACCTTTATTTCCTGCTGCTTCCTAGAAATTGAGATGGATCCTAAGGTTACTGAAATCCAATCTTTTCTATTTCTTAGCATTATTTAGTTTACTTTTCACTAAAAATTGCAAGACTATAAATATTTTTATCTCCATTTATCCTCTCCTTACATATTTTAAACTTCTGAAGACACTATCATCACCTAATAATAATAGTAAGTAAATATTCATGTAATACATACATATCTCCTCCTTGCCCTGTCCAATGTTCTTCATTTCTTCTAGAACTTCTCTCTCTCCATCTACAAATATTTCCTTTACCTTAATTATGTTAGTACACATGTAACAATAATTTCTATTTGTCTGAGGATCAGTTTACTTCAACTTGTTTTTTAAAGAATATTTCCACTGGATTGTAGATTTTGAATTTGGCAATAAATCAAATTCAGCAGTTTAAAGTGAATAAAAATAAAAATAAAAATAAAACGTCCAAATATAAGACTCATTGGTGTCCCAGAAGGGGAAGAGAAGGGTAAAGGTCTAGAAAGAGTATTCGAAGAAACTGTTGAGGAAAACTTCCCAAACCTACTACACAATATAAATACACAAAGCATAAATGCCCAGTGAACTCCAAATAGAATAAATCCAAATAAACCCACTCTGAGACATATTCTGATCAGACTGTCAAATACTGAGAAGGATAAAGTTCTGAAAGCAGCAAGAGAAAAGCAATTCACCACATACAAAGGAAACAACATAAGACTAAATGGCTACCCTGGAGGCGAGAAGGCAGTGGCATGACATATTTAAAATTCTGAGAGATAAAAATTTCCAACCAAGAATACTTTATCCAGGAAAGCTCTCCTTCAAATTTGAGGGAGAGCTTAAATTTTTGACAGACAAACAAATGTTGAGAGATTTTGCTAATAAAAGACCTGCCCTACTTCACATACTAAAGGGAGCCCTACTGACAGAAAAACAAAGAAAGGAGAGAGAGATAAGGAGAAAGGTTCATTACTAAAGAGATTCAATATTGGTTCATTAAAGGACAATAAGAGAGAGAGGTAAAAAATAAATCTGACAAACATAAACCAAAGGATAGGATGCCTGATTCAAGAAATGCCTTCACAGTAATAACACTGAATGTAAGTGGATTAAACTACCCAATTAAAAGATATAGATTGACAGAATGGATCAAAAAATATGAACCACCAATATGGTGCATACAAGAGACTCATCTTAGACACAGGGACACAAAGAAACTGAAAGTGAAAGGATGGAAAAAATATTTCATGCAAGTTACAGCCAAAAAAAGCAGGAGTAGCAATATTAATCTCAGATAAAATAGACTTTAAATTCAAGAACGTTATGAGAGACAAAGAAGGCCACTACATACTAATTAAAGGGGCAATTCAACAAGAAGAAATAATCATAAATGTTTATGCACCCAATCATGGTGCCACAAAATACATGAGACTAACACCAGCAAAACTAAAAGATGCAATGGATGTTTCCACAATAATTGTGGGAGACTTCAACACATCACTCTTTCCTACAGATAGATCAACCAGACAGAAGACCAATAAGGAAACTGAAAACCTAAACACTCTGATAAATGAATTTGATTTAACAGACATATATAGAATATCACATCCCAAATCACCAGGATACACGTTCTTCTCTAGTGCTCACAGAAGTTTCTTCAGAACAGACCATATGCTGGGACATAAAACAAGCCTCAATGTATTTTAAAAATTTGAAATTATTCAAAGCACATTCTGTGACCACAATGGAATACAGTTAGAAGTCAATAACCATCAGAGACTTAGAAAATCCACAAACACCTGGAGGTTAAACAACACAATCTTAAAATAAATGGTTTATAATGTAGAATGTAGGGCAACTAGCGATAGAGAGCAATTAACAACGGGGAACAATAACCCAATAAGAACAGATAAGCTATCATGGGTAAATTTAACATTCTGGGAATGCCCAGGAATGACTATGGTTTGTTCATTTCTGATGAGTATGGTAGGAACAAGTTCACAGAAATGTTGCTATATTAGGTTATTTTCTTGGGGTAGAGTAGGAACATGTTGGACTCCCTTATTACGATTTGTTTGAAATGTTATTTTATTCTGTGATTTTTGTATTTTTTTATATAGTTGATTTTTTAAAAAAAGAGTTCATTAAAAAAAAACAATGAAAAACAATATGCAGAGCCCCCTTGAGTTGGTGGAGAAGGCAGGGGTGTTGGGCTCACCCACCTCGATGGTTGCTGATGTGCTAGGGGACTGGTGGTTTGAGGGACTGAGCCCTCTACCACAGGACTTGCCCTTGGGAAGACTGTTGCTGCAAAGGAGAGGCTAGGCCTCCCTATAATTGTGCCTAAGAGCCTCCTCCCGAATGTCTCTTTGTTGCTCAGATGTGGCCTTCTCTCTCTAACTAAGCCAACTTGGCAGGTGAAATCACTGCCCTCCCCCCTACGTGGGATCAGACACCCAGGGGAGTGAATCTCCCTGGCAATGTGGAATATGACTCCAGGGGAGGAATCTAGACCCAGCATCATGGGATGGAGAACGTCTTCTTGACTAAAAGGGGGATGTGAAAGGAAATGAAATAAGCTTCAGTGGCAGAGAGACTCCAAAAGGAGCCAAGAGGTCACTCTGGTGGGCACTCTTACACACAATACAGACAACCGTTTTTAGTTTCTAATGAATTGGAATAGCTAGCAGTAAATTCCTGAAACTATCAAACTACAACCCAGAACCCATGAATCTCGAAGATGATTGTATAAAAATGTGGCTTATGAGGGGTGTCAGTGTGTTTGGGAAAGCCATATGGACCACACTCCTCTTTGTCTCATTTATGGATAGATGAGTAGAAAAATGGGGAAGAAAAAAAAGGCACCCAGTGTTCTTTTTTACTTTAATTGTTCTTTTTCATTTTAATTTTTATTCTTATTATTTTTGTGTGTGTGGTAATGAAAATGTCAAAAATTAATTTTGGTGATGAATGCACAACTATATAATGGTACTGCAAAGAACTGAATGTGGGCTTTGTTTTGTATGACTGCATGGTATGTGAATATATCTCAATAAACATGAATTTAAAAAACTGACTGTGGTGACGCATGCACAACTATATAATGGCACTGCGAAGAACTGATTGTACACTGTGGACGACTGTATGGTTTGTGAATGTATCTCAATAAAACTGAATTTAAAAGCTTGGGGGCAAGATGGTGGCATAAGGAGGTACGGAATTTAGTTAGTCCCTTAGAACAACTAGTAAATAGCCAGGAACAACTAGAAAATAGTCTGGAACAACTGATGGGGGGACATCCATGACCAGACACATCATACACCAGTCAGGAATGGCGGGAACAGCTGAGATCACAGCATAGAACTGTAAGGAAAGCTCCCTAAACTGCTAAGCTGGTGCCCCTCCTGCTCCGTACTGCCCTGCCCCTGCCCCCCCCCCGCCCCCCACAGCATGACAGGCTGAGTTGTAAAATTTCGCTGTGGGAGAAAGTAGTCCCTGTTGGCAACAAGAGAATGCAGCTCAACCAAGGTCCAAGTGCAGTTTTAATTAACAAATTTAGACTACTAAGTACATGCTACAAGCACAGATAAACCTGGAGCAAGCAGGAGAAGAACCCAGAGGTTTATCCTGGCAGACAGGAGGTGGCAGGGCTGATGGAAAAAAATACATAAATAAATAAAAACAGGCTTTTGGAGTCTGCTGAGCTCAGAATACTGGAAAAGGCCTGTGTCCCAAGAAAAGGCACACAAAGAACCTAGTATCAACTCCTGGCTGGGAACTGACCTCTTGCTTTTTTCCTTTTTTTCTCTCTCTCTAAGAAAGAGAAAAAAATGAGCTACTACACATAATTAGATCATTAGAGAAAGCCTCAGGCATTTTCAATTGTCAGCACTGACCCAGGCAAGGGTAAAGTTAAGATAAGAGAGTCAAAGGAAAAATTCAAATGTAGGAGACAATAACCTAAGGGGCTTATCTTCCCTAAGAAAAGGAGGAGGCAGGGCCCAGCTCAAGTGGCTGACCTCCCTCAGAGAACTCAGACCCCAGGGCCTGGGGGGAAGAAAAAAAATACAGAAATAGCTTAAGCTTATACTGAGTGAAATAAGCCAGAAAAAAAGGATAAATATTGTATGACTTCACTGATATGAACTAAGTATAATAAACAAACTCGTCAAGTTAGAATGTAGAATATGGGTACCAGGGGATAGACTAAGTTTAGAGAATGGGGAGTTGATGCTTAATTTGTTCAGAATTTACATTGTTTCTATTTACGTTGACTGGAAACCTTTGGAAATGGATAGTGGTGATGGAAGCACATTATTGGGAGTGTAGTTAACAGTGCTGAATTATGTACATGAATGTGGTTGATAGGGGAAGTTTTGGGTCCTGTATGTTACTAGAATGAAAGTTAGAATATAAAACATGGAACTATATAACACAGTAAACCCAGTTGTGGTTGATGGACTAGGTTTACACTACACATGTAAGAATGTTCTTTCACGAATACACTAATACAAGGTGTAAATAACATGGTGGTATACCAGGAAAAATCCACCTAAACTATGAAATATAGTTAATAGTGCTTTTTAATATTCTTTCATCAAGTGTTACAAAGGGACCACATTAATGCAAAATGTAAATAATATGTGGGGGTATATTGGAATGCTGTATTTTTTACATGATTTTTCTGAGTGCTACAACTTCAGTAATAAAAAAATGATGATGATGATGATGATGATAACAGAATGACATATTTCACAGGCCTGTGCACTGGTTGTTTTAAATGGTGTAATACATGTAAACTGCTTCACACCATGGCTAGAGTACCTAAAAGAGTCAGTCTAGGTTGCTGCAAAGGAGAGGCTAGGCCTCCCTGTATTTGTGCCTAAGAGTATCCTCCTGAATGCCTCTTTGTTGCTCAGATGTGGCCCTCTCTCTCTGGCTAAGCCAACTTGAAAGGTGAAATCACTGCCCTCCCCTCTACGTGGGATCAGACACCCAGGGAAGTGAATCTCCCTGGCAACGTGGAATATGACTCCCGGGGAGGAATGTAGACCCAGCATCGTGGGACAGAGAACATCTTCTTGACCAAAAGGGGGATGTGAAAGGAAATGAAATAAGCTTCAGTGGCAGAGAGATTCCAAAACGAGCCGAGAGATCACTCTGGTGGGCACTCTTACGCACACTTTAGACAACCTTTTTTAGGTTCTAAAGAATTGGGGTAGCTGGTGGTGGATACCTGAAACTATTAAACTATAACCCAGAACCCATGAATCTCGAAGACAGTTGTATAAAAATGTAGCTTATGAGGGGTGACAGTGGGATTGGGAATGCCATAAGGACCAAACTCCACTTTGTCTAGTTTATGGATGGATGTGTAGAAAAGCAGGGGAAGGAAACAAACAGACAAAGGTACCCAGTGTTCTTTTTTACTTCAATTGCTCTTTTTCACTCTAATTATTATTCTTGTTATTTTTGTGTGTGTGCTAATGAAGGTGTCAGGGATTGATTTAGGTGATGAATGTACAACTATGTAATGGTACTGTAAACAATTGAAAGTACAATTTGTTTTGTAAAAAAAAAAAAAAAAAGAGTCAGTCTAAAACTTGTGTCCATCAAGAGATGAATGGATAAACAAAATGTGGTATATACATATGATGGAATATTATTCAGCAGTAAGAAGGAATGAAGACCTGAAGCACACAACATCAATGAACCTTGAGAACATTATGTTAACTGAAATAAGTCAGACACAAAAGGACAAGTATTTTGTGATCTCACTGATATGAACTAATTATAATATGTAAACTCACAGATATTAAATATTGAATATAGGTTACCAGGATACAGAAAGAGACTAAAGAATGGAAAGCAGTTGCTTAATACACGTATATACGCTTGGAAATGGATAGAGGTGATGGTAGCATGTTATTGTGAGACTAATTAACAGTGTGAATGATGTGTGAATGTGGTGGAAAGTGGAAGTTTAGAGTCATGTATGTCACCAGAAGGAAAGCTGGAAGTTAAAACATAGGAATGTATAACACAGTGAATCTTTTGGCGGACAATGTATGCGATTAACTACAAATATAAAAATGTTCTTTCATGAACTAGAACAAATTTACAATACTATTACAAGGAGTTAATCATAGAGGGGTATATGGGAAAAAGAGTACCTATTGCAAACTATGGACTATAATTAACAGTAATATTTTAATATTCATTCATCAACAGTAACAAATGTACCACACCAATACTATGGGTCAATAACAGGGGAGATATAAGGGGTATGGGAGAATATAGATTTTCTTTTTTATTTTTATTTCTTTTCTGGAATAATGAAAATGTTCAAAAATTGATCATGGGGATACATACACAACTATTGATGATACTGTGTGCCAGTGATCATATACTTCCACAGTTTGTATGGTGTGTGAATATATCTCAATAAAATTGCACTTTTTTAAAAAAAGGTGGCTAATACTTCAAAGGGAAAAAAAATAGTACAATTATAAAAAATCCTATCACCAATTGTAACAAATGTTCCACACCAATGCAAGGTATTGGTGGTAGGATGGTGTATCAGAATCCAGTATCTTACGTATGATTGTTCCATAAACCTACAACTTCTCCCATAAAATTTTTTTTTTTAAATAGAATCAACGAAACCAAAAGTTGGTTCCTTTGAAAAGATCAATAAAATTGAGAACTCTTTAACTAGAGAGAGAAAATATGAGAGAGGACACAAATACAATTAGAAATGAAAAAGGGAACATTACTACCAACCTCACAGGGGAAAAAAACAGGATTATAAGAGGATACAATAAACCACTGTACACCAATAAACTGGGTAACATACATGAAATGGGCAAATTCCTAGAAGAACAAAAACCAGCAATATTGATTCAAGATCTCCAGAGACCTAGGAAAAAGATTGGATCAGTAATCAAAAACCTCACAAGAAGGAAAAGCCCAGCACTCAATGGCTTAACTGGTAAATTTTACCAAATATTCCAAGAAGAATTAATATCAATCCTGCTCAAACCTTCCCAAAAATTGAAGCAGAGGGAAAATCCCCTAATTCATTCTATGAGGCCAACATCACCTTCTTACAAGAACCAGATAAAGACACCACAAGAAAAGACAATTACAGACCAATATTCCTTATGAATACAGATGCAAAAATATTCCACAAAATATTAGCAAATCAAATTCCACAGCACATGAGAAAAATTATATACTATGTTCAAGTGGGATTTATCCCTGGTATTTAAGGGTGGCTGAACCAAAGAGTATCAATTAATGTAATATACCACATTAATAGAATGAAGGAAGAAAACCATGTGATCATCTCTACAGGTGCACAAAAGGCATTTGACAAAATCCGAAACCCATTCTTGATAATGATACTTAAAATTAGGAAAAGATGGGCACTTTCTCAACATAAAGGCCACATATGAAAAACCCACAGCTAACATCATACTCAATGGTGAAAGTTTGAAAGCGTTCCCTATAAGACCAGAAACAAGACAAGAATGTTCACTGTCACCACTGTTATTCAACACTGTATTGGAAGTTCTTGCTGGAGTAGTGAAGCAAGAAAAAGAAATAAAAGGCACCCAAATTGGAAAGGAAGAAATAAGACTTTCCATATCTGTAGACAGAATGATCCTATATCTAGAAAATCTTGACAGATCGACAAGAAAACTACTAGAACTAATAAATTCATCAGCGTGGCAGGCTACAAGATCAACTCAAAAAAATCAATAAGGTTTCTACACACTTGTAGACTTGGAAAAGCTAGTTATCAAATTTATTTGGAAGGGAAAGATGCCCTGAATTGCTAAAAACATTCTAACAAAGAAAAACAAAGCAGGAGGACTTACACTTCCTAACTCTGAAGCTTATTATAAAGCCATGGTAATCAATACAGCATGGTATTGACACAAAGATAGATACTGATAAATGGAATCAAACTGAGTATTCGGAAATAGACACCCAGATCCGTGGTCACCTGATCCTTAATAAGGCCCTCAAACCCACTGAACTAGGGCATAACAGTCTCTTCAACAAACAGGCCTGGAAGAGCTGGATATTCATATCCAAAAGAATGAAAGAGGATCCCTACTTCACACCTTACACAAAAACTAACTCAAAGTTAATTTTTAACTCAATATAAGAGACAGTACCATAAAACTCCTAGAAGATAATATAGGGAAACATCTTCAAGATCTTGTATTAGGAGGTCACTTCTTAGACCTTACATCCAAAGCACAAGCAACAAAAGAAAACATAGATAAACAGAAACTTCACAAAATTAAAACCTTCTGCACCTCAAAGGAATTTGTCAAAAAGGTGAAGAGGCAGCCAACTCAATAGGAAAAAGTATTTGGAAGCCATGTATCTGACAGAAGACTGATATCTTGCATATATAAAGAAATCCTACAACTCAATGACAACAGTACAAACAGCCCAATTATAAAATGGGCACAAAATACAAAAAGACAGTTCTCTGAAGAGGAAATACAAACGGCAAAAAAAAAAAACATGAAAAAATGTTCATCATGCCTAGCTATTAGGGAGATGCAAATTAAGACCACAATGAGGTATCATCTCACACCAATTAGAATGGCTGCCATTAAACAAACAGGAAACTACAAATGCTGGAGAGCATGTAGAGAAATTGGAACTCTTATTCATTTGTTGGTGGGATTGTATAATGGTACAGCCACTCTCGAAGACAGCCTGGCGGTTCCTTAGAAAACTAGATATTGAGTTACCCTATGATCCAGCAATTTCACTTCTCGTTATATACCCAGATGATCTGAAAGCAGTGACACAAACAGATATTTACACACCGATGTTCATAGGGACATTGTTCACAATTGCCAAGATATGGAAACAACCCAAATGTCCTTCAGCAGATAAGTGGATAAACAAAATGTGGTATATCCGCACAATGGAATACTACGCAGCAGTAAGAAGGAAGGAGGCTGTGAAACATATGACAACATGGATGAACCTTGAAGATATAATGCTGAGTGAAATAAGCCAGGCACAAAAAGAGATGTTGTATGTTATCACCAATGTGAACTCTGTGAAAAATGTAAAATAAATGTTTTATATTGTAGAATGTAGGGGACCTAGCAATAGATGGCAAATAAAAGGGGAATGATAATCTAACAAGAACAGATAAGTTATGGAGGGTAATCTTAATGTTACGGGAATGCACAGGAACAACTATAGTTTGTTAATTTTGGGGGGTATGATAGGAACATGTTGGAAGCAATGTAGTTATTTTAGGTTATTTGTTTTTCTTATTCCCTTGTTTGGTTATAGCTTGTTCATTTTGTTGGGTTAGGTTAGGAACATGTTGGAAGCAATGTAGTTATTTTAGGTTATTCGTTTTTCTTATTTCTTTGGTTATGGTTTGTTAATTTTCTAGGGGTAGGACAGGAACATGCTGGAAGCAATATAGTTATTATAGGTTGCTTTTCTTATTCCTTTGTTTTTGTTCTGTTTGAAATGTTTTTTTTATTTGTTTTTAATTTTTTGATAAAGTTAAAAAAAACTTCTACAAATCAAAAGATTTTATCATCAAAGTAAAAGGACATCCTATCGAATGGGAGAAAATACTTGGAAACTACATATCCAACAAGGGTTTAATACCTAGAATATACCAAGAAATTCTATAACTCATCAATAAAGAGACAAACAACTGAATTTAAAACTGGACAAAAGACTCAAACATTTCTCCAAAGATATACAAATGGCCAAAAAGCATATGAAAAGATGCTCAACATCATTAGCCATCAGAGAAATGCAAATCAAAATCAGAACGAGATACCTTTTCACACCCACTAAAATAACTACTACTAAATAATGGAAAATAAGGGTTGGAGTGGATGTGAAGAAATATGAACACTCGCTCGTTGTTGGCAGAAATGTAAAATGATGCAGCCACTGTGGAAAACAATTTGGCAGTTCCTCAGAAAGGTGAGTACAGAATTACCATAAGACTCAAGAATCCCACTTCTAGGTATATACCCAAAATAACTGAAAGTGGGGACTTGAACAGATATCTGTACACAAAATAAAATAAGCCAGAACAAATATTGTAATATCTCTCTGATATGAAATAATTAGAATGAGTAAAATCATAAATCATAAACTATATACAGGTTACCAGGTGCCACGTTTGAGTTAATGCTTAATTGGTGTGGTATTTCTGTTTGGGGCAATGGAATACTTTGGGTAATGGATGTGCTGAATGTAATTAACACCAGTGAATTATATACTGGTGTAAATTATATTGGTTAAAAGGGGAAATTTTATATTGTATTTATGTTACTATAATAAAAATATTAAAAAGAAAACATAAGTCCATATAACACAGTGAACCCTAATGTAAACTATGGAATACAGTTAATAGTACAACTGTAATTATAGTCTTCCATCAGTTGTAACTAAGGTACCCCACTAAAGCTAAATGTTAATAATAGGAAGGTGTATATGGGAACTCTATTTTTTGCATGATTTTCCTGTAAACCTACAATTTCTCTAATTAAAAAAAGCGGACAAAAAAAAAAAAAAACACTAAAAGAAAGTCACACATATGGCAAAGCACTTAAAATGTTCACACACCATGTTATACCAGTACCCAACACTCATCTCCATTACATGAATATTGAACCACTGGCACTTGTTGATTTTCCTTCATTAATTACTGCTCATTACTCCAGAGAATAGCATTAAGCATTGATTTAAAACAAATAAAAAACACAAACCTGGACTAGAATTATTTACCAAACAAACTTGGTGTCTCTACTACATAATATTAACACTGTTTCAGAAAGCTTCCAATAACAGCATAAAAATAGTGAAAGAACCTCTAGGTCCATATATGTTTTGGAATAAGTGTCTGAAGAATTTCTAAATAGTCTTTTCCTAAACTGTAGTCCTGAAATTCATTGGCTTCAGGGAAAATTAACCAATGTAGTTACACCAAAGGAGAGCTGTAAGTTCTTAATTTATTTGTGCATACCTGAAGACTGGCAAAATCCAGTGTGTGAAGACAGCAGTAAATTTTCAGTTACAGGCTTAATTTTCTGTTCATCACTGCTCCCCTCATCCACAGAATTCTGATCATCATTTCCTACATCAGAAGATGATGAGGAACCAATATCAGCTTGTTTCCTTCTAGTGCTTATTTTTAGGGAGTTTCTCTTTTTCTCCTTGATATTGCCTGTCTTTTTTAACTGAAGTTCTTTGTTTCTTCTGTTTTTTATTATCTTCAGAACAACTTTCCTCAGCATCAGAAGATGATGAGCCACTCTGTATTTCCTTGGTATTTCTTCTTGAATTTAAAATTTTTCTTTCCCTCAATTCTCTTCTTTTTAGTCTCTTATCGGAAGAATCACAACCATCTTCTTTCATGGAATGTTTCTCAGTATCAGATGATGAACAATCTTGTCCCTTCCTTGAACACTTTTCAGGCAAGGTGCCCCTTTTCTTCTCTCTACAAAATGCTCCAATTTTACTCTTTTTATCTTCTGAAGAGTCACAACTATCTCCTTTCCCTGGTAGCGTCTCAGCATAATCATATAATTGATCCTTCTTTTTAGAAGTTTTATCTTTTACATTTTCACTTTTCTCTTCCTCACCAGTTTTGTCATTCTTATTTTGTTTTATGCCTTTAGGAATATGACAAATTTCTTCTCGCTCAGGTAATTTATCAGTGCCATCAGATGATGATTCACACTGTTGTTCAATCTTAATTACTTTTTTCTTAAAGTCTGTAGTTTTCTTTTCTTTTCCTTCAGTTCCCTTTTTGCCCTGCTTTTTATCATCTTCAGAGGACTCATCACTGTGCTCTTTCTTTGGGAATTTCTCAGCAACATCTGATAAGCCACCCTGTCCTTTCTTACATGTTTTGGTTTTCAGATGCTTGTTCTTTTCTTCAGTATCAGCAACCTTTTTGTCTTCAGGAGAATAAAAACACTTCTCTTTCCCAGAAGGCTTATCAGCACCATCAGAGGAAACATTTGGCTGCTGCTTCTTTGGGAGTTGATCTCTTATTTCCTTGATAGTTTTGTCTTTATCAACCATGCCTTCTGCTGAAGAGAAATTCTCTCTCTCGTTTCCTTTCGGCATCATCACCTGGTCCTTCTTGTGCACCCTTTAAACATTTCTCCCCTTGACTATCCATTCTTTTTTTGCTATGTTTTTCATCTTCTGAAGAATCATAATCTCCTTTATTTGGAACTCGTTTTTTGGTTGTTCTTGTAGCCCTGATTTTACTCATGCTCTTTATCTCTTTTTCTAATTCTGAGTCATAATTGGAAGATTCAGAATGGTTTTGTCGTTTCTTTTTAGAAATTTTAGAGCTTTTAGCTGATTTGCCTTTTTTTGTATCAAAATCTGAGCCAGAAGTAGAACTTTTTCGTTTCCTTTTTCCTTTCTCATCTTTTCCTGTTTTTGTCTTTAAATCATACAAAGACTTCTCGTTTGCATGGGTTTCATTAATATCAGTATCTGAAGAAGAACTATGACTCATTCTGGTTACCTCTTTAAGGATTGCTAGCATTTCATCAGAGTCTGAATTCTGGTCTATGATCTCTGACTGCTTAGATTTAGGCAACTTACTAGGTTTAGGATTATCTATAGCAATGTCAGATGAATTCTGCTTATCCTTTTTCCTTAGTGGGACAGATAGCTTTTGTTTTGCCTTAACTGTCTCATTAATTTCTTCATCTGAATTAGATGTTGCAGGGTTAGTTTCTGTCTGTCGCCTCAAGGGCGTAGTCTTTACACGTGGGGATCTTCGAAGATCAGATTCTTCTAAAAGTAACAGACCTTTATTTTCAACCAAATGCTCACTATCACTGTTTTCCCGTCCAGGTCCACAGTTCTCTGACTTGGATTTCAGACCAGAACTTTTATAGCCATCTTTATCTTGTGGAACTTCTTGACAATCAGCACCTTTAATTGGGGAATTAGAAAGGGAAACAGGAGTGAGTTTAACATATAATTCTTTTGTTACTTTAGCTGAAGTTTTTGGTTTAATACCTCCTCTGCTGTCTCGTGAAGTAATATTTAATTTTACAGAAGAACTCTCCAGCTCTTGCTCAGTTCCACTGTGGCCATCCCCCTGATAATCAGCTGAACTTTGAACTTCCATAGCTGTCTCAAGAGTCTCAAAAATGTCTTCTGGAACTGAGGAAGGAACAGACACAATATCCATGTCTAAGTCTTCAGAAGTGTTAGCAGGTTCAAATTGAGGTACTTCTTTTCTATCAGATTTCTTATGTTCACCACTGGTACTTTTATTTGCTCTTTGTTCTTCTGTGGGAACACTCTGATCCATGTGCTCACTATCTACCTTCTTTCTTGACAGTTTAGCTTCTGACTTTGAAACATCCTTCCTTTCCAAAGCACAAGATTTTTCTCCTTTCCTTACTTTTGTTTCAGATTTAGCATCCAAGACTTTATGCCCTTTGGTATTTTTCTCTTTGTTTATAGCTTTCAAAGCTTGAATCTCCGAATTTAAATCTTCTAATGCAAGATGAGCTTTTTTGATATCAGCAAACACAGATTTAAAGGCCTTAAGCTGACGTAACTTTGAAACAGAATTGATTTCTGAATTATCTGCTGCCTGCTTCAAAAACTTAACATAACTGGAGTTCATGTTGGCTGTGGTCTCAATCAGTTTTTCTGCCTTCTTAATCATCTTTTTGGGCACAATTAGTGCTGAGTAAGAGTAAGTTACAGAACCAGAACATGGATCATCTAATTTCTTTTCTTCTCCATTACAATTTGAACTAATTTTTTTTTGGAGAAAATCTGGGTGTATGATCATATACTTTATTACTCTTTTCATTGTCAACTTTTATCTTTTTCTTATCTTGTTGCAACAACTGTTCTAAATTCTCAAATACACTGTTACATGCAGTGACCAAGTCCAACAAAGGCTCTGGGTGACAAATGTAGCAATACCATTGGTTGTTTTCATCCATTATTGCAGACAGCTCCTTTCGACCAAGATTGCGTAGAATGCATATTTTGTAGAAGGCATTATGGCAAAAGTCACAACAAATCAAGTTTCCACCTTCTGCACACCATCTGAAATGTTTAAAGATATAACTATTAGTCCCAATGAAACACATTCTAAATCTTTTCATTATTAAAACAATTAAATATTCCTGGCAGAAATTTTAATATTAAAGTAACTTAAGTCATCTGCTTATACTTTATTGGAAACTTAGAACAAACATAGACCTAAAAGCTTTTGGAAAGAACAACCTTCCATTAAAGACACTGATTATAATATCCAAAAAATGGATCAAATAGAACACAATTGTAAGAGTTCTCCCAAGGAACTAAACAACATTGCTGAATTTTAGTTCATTTTGATTCATTACCTACTTACATTGTTCATCCATTCCTTCTGAGTCACGGCTTATATCATCACTCATGTAATATTTAAAGCAATTCTATTAAAAAAGGGAGGGAGGGAAACTTTTATTCAACATTAATAAAGGACAAAAGCCATATTATTTTAAGACATCAAAAAAGTAACTGGAATTTGTGTGTTCCTTTTAATTTTTAGAAAATCAAACATACACACTGTACTACCCAATACCCAATACTAGTACTTTCCAGACATAGGAATATCTTAAAATAATTTCGTGAAATAAATTTCCTGTCACAAACAGCACTACTCCTTACATAAAAGTTTGTCAAAGAGTTTGGTAAAACAATTTTTGGATTCAAACTACTAATTAATAAAGCTCTACACAAAAATTTATTACACATTGTTGCTACTTAATAATATTTAAAACCACCATATAGAAACACCTACTATATGTACAACTATGCAATTAATCTACATTATCTTGAAATCTCAAAATACCTACTATCCAAAATAGGGGGTATTATGTCCACTTTGAGAGAAAAAGCTAAGGGTCATTAATGTTTAAATAAATCTCCCAAAGTCACACAACTAGTAAGAGGTAAAGGTGATATTCAAATTCAAGTCTGACTGATTTCAAATTCTTTTTCACTGGGACTGGAGAAAGGGAGAGCTTCATGCCCAATGAACTGCTGATTACTGAAAAGGGCTAGGATCAACAGCCTGGCCCTCGAAAAAATAAAAAGCCAATCATATATGTATGTGTGTGTGTGTGTATATATATATATATATGTAAAGAGAAAGGGAGTATACATTATAAATCCAGCAGTACTAAATTCAGCTGTCTCAATTTAAAACCAGAAGCGACAGCATGGGCCCCACATAGGCCCTTGGCTGAAATGAATTCAAGGAAAGGTGAAACACAAATTGCTGAAGAGGGAAGAAAAACTGCAGTGCCATTTAAGCATGTTTGAATCTATCAAAAATCCATACAAGAAATGACCTAGTTCTGGAACTCTAGAGGAAAGCCTGGCCAGGCCCTGCATTTCAAGTAGGCTTTTTGTTAGGAAACACAGTAACACAGGGGATTAGTCTAGGCAATAATATGAGTTGCGGAAACCATAACCCTGATATCATAGATTATTTAAAATTAACTCTAAAGTGTTACTAATAAAAAAAAGTATAAACAGACTGTTAAAACTATGATCAACCCATATGAAATCTTTATAATTTTATTATCTCCAAGTTACATCAAAATCCTCCTCCATATGGAGAGTTTAAATTTGGGGAAGTAGAGTATATAAAAAGAAAAGTTATAAAACATATGCATGCACACACATACACTCCTCACATTTTCAAACACAACAGGCTATTTCTCATCGATCAGCCTCTGAATACCATATTGCCTCTGCCTAGAAGACTCTGAACCATCCTCACTTCATCAGGCTAATTCCTATTCAAATTTCAGATACCAGCATCTATCGCCTCCACTGGAGAGACCCCAAACCTAAGTCAAAATTACACAGCCTTCCTGTGTGCCCCCATAATACACCGTATCTCCCCTATCATGGCACTCATCAGGCAATTTATGAGTCTGCCCCACTAAAATATAAGCCTGCCAAGGCAGAGACCATTTCTGTCTTCTTCATCACCGTGCCAAGTATTTGGTACATGGTAAGCATTCAAATATTTGTGGAAAAATTATCAAAAAATCATTACATACCTTACAAATAAGGACTTGCAGAGAAGGATGTCTATAAATGGAATCTTTTTGAAAATGATTGACCTGCTGTCCACAAGCTGTGCAGCTCACAATCCCATGAAGCCCATCTTCTAGGAGAAAGGAGTCACCATTATTCACAAAAACACACACGAACACACACACAGATACTAAATGTTGTTTTGCAACTTATGTATCAGAAATTAAATACCTCATAATCCAGGGAAAAATTACATTTTAGACACAAACAAAAAGGTTAATAACTTTACTGATTTTCTAAAAACAAGACAACCTTGGCAAACTCCAGAGCTACAAATCCTAACTTTTACAAATGCAAACATTTTTCTTACAACTTAATATAGCATGAAGAGACTCCATAAAGAAGTTCTAAAAATAAAGATCAAGAGCTCTTTTTCTTGTTGCTATTGCTTTGCAAATAAATTCACTAAGTTCTTAAATAATGGAGAAGAAAGTGACATATATGGAGCAGATTCTATTGCAACTCCCTAAAATTAGGCATGCCATAAAGGGCTTTATTCTCAATATGGAATTGTCTGCAGAGATTCTATCAATACAGAATATGAAAACCTGGCAATTTTATAATATTACCAATTTCCTTCCTAAGATTTACTCCACTAACATGCCTTCTTTCTATGTCTAGTCCACTGTCCAGTCCATATCAGCACTGTCTACTATTTCCAAGTAAGCACAAATAAAACGATACAGCTATATCTATCTTGGCAACAAAACCTCAGAATAGCCAGGGGGAAAACAGCAAAGCCCCATTCCACATGGTCTACAGGAAAACAGATTAAAAAATAACCTATGCAGGAAGGAATAAGAGAAAACTTCTCATACTTCACTCTTTTCCCTAGTTCTGCCATAGCAATGCTTTACAACTGGAACTGAACATTAGAATTACCTGAAGAAACATGTAAAAAGACAGCCAGCCACTCCCACTCCTAAGCCCATGGATGGGACTCTCCTAGACATTTTCTAAAGCTTTTCAGGTGATCCTGATGTGTAATCAGGACCTTTATCCAAATATGATGGTAGATTATGATTCAAAAAAGTCCATGACAATGACTGCAGTCACAATCTGTAAAAGGGACACAACTAAAAAAAAAAATAAACAAGGACTTCTGCCTTTAACCCTAAATAAAAGACAAAACACCACATATATTTCTCACTTTTTAATTTCTACTCTGTGTTTTTGCTACTTTTAGGTTCTAAAGCACCATGGCCTCAAACATTATCGCAAATATTTTTATTTGCAGAAGCTAAAAAAATTTAATGCATTAGGACACCGTAATACTTTTTCAGAATATATACAGAATTTAAAGACTTACTATAACACGTTGCTAATATTTTATTTTAAATCATACTATCCTACTTAGTGTTTGATCTTGGGTATTCATATATTCTCTATTTGTTTTGACAAAATAAACACAGTGTACTTTTTTATTTCAAATAATGATTTCATTCAGATAAACAAGGTAAATAAAAGCTAGAGTTTGTATGTTAATCCAATATTAAATAACATTTATTAAGCAACTTCTATATGCTTCTGCATATATGCCACTCAAAAATAAATAAAACTAAGTGATCCCTTAAAGAGTTTCTCCCACGTGTGAACAAGGAATCACATATGAGGATATTCATTGCAGCATTAACTAGAAAATTACAAAATGAAAAAAAACTGGAAATAACTTCATAATTGAGAAATGAATAGAGTGGTTTATTCATACCACAGAATTCTATATAGCTGTGAAAAATAAACAAACTACATGTACATTTACCAGCATGGATAAATTTCAAAAACAATGTTAAATGAGTGGATATGTACAGCATACTATGCTGCATATTTTTTAATGAAAAACAAGTGTTTCATGAACACATATACAAAAAATAAAACAACATTCATGGAAATGACACCTATATGCATACAAACTTCAAGATAACCACAACCTATGGAGAGGAGGGGCAGGAAATGAATGAGAGTAAGACTGAAACAATATTTTGAGTAAGATCTGAAATATGGTAAAATGCTGAAATGTTACATTATTTTATGTACTTGTTTCTGTAGCTGTATGTTTTAAATTTTTTTAGTAGTAAAATATCTCTAAGATTATAACACAATAATGTATAAATGGAAAAGAGGCATTTTTCATTTCTGAGCTCAATACATTTTAATGGTTTTAATGTGAGAATAAAATTATTGTGCCATATAGAAACATCAGATGTAAAATATATATTCTAACACTTAAACTAGGCGAGATGTATCAAAACAGGCAATACTCTTAAAAACAGTGGCTTTGGATATGGTAAATATGGGACTGTCTTTGTGGGATAATTTTGTTACAAATCAATACAAGATTATCCTACATATAAAGTTTAACTTCTCGACAGTTTCCTAAATTGGGCTTCAATTTTGGAATTAACTTCCCTAGAAAGTTTGAATATTAACTACAGCGGTTCAGTACCATAATTCACTAATTTATCCATACATGTGTATATACGAAAACCTAAAATTAAATTTCCTATGTGATTTCTAACAGCTTAAAGATATGCCAGACCATTAAGACAACAATGAACATTAAAAATTTCAGCGCTACTTTATGTCTACAAACATATATATATTCCTTTCAGCATGATATAAACATTCTTACAGAATATTCAATAAAATGTCCCAGAAACATATCAGCTCAGACCAAATACCAGGAGCATAGCAAAGAGGCACTAAGAATACCCTCCCCCCACAAAGAGTGGTTCCTTTTTTATTCACCTTTCACCCCCTATCCACATTTCAGACACTGATTGCTCAGAGTCCCTCCCCAAAAGGCACCATTTAGATATTAATTTTTACATAACACAATATACTTGCTTGTCTATATTCTATAGAAGAGCCATTATCAGGGGAAAGAAACTTTCTACTGGCCTTTACCATCACTCTCTATTTGATGATTCTCTTAAGTTTTAAGAATACTACTTAGCTATATTGACCTTGTTAGTTGCAATTGCAGTTTCCCTGCTATGAACTAGATTCTCTATAAATCTTCTTCTGCTTGAAAGATTACCCCATTTTGGCAAAAGATTAAACAACATTTCCTTGATTTTCTCCAACAATCTATCACATATTTAATCTGAAAACACAGTATTTTATAAGTACAGATATATTTTTCATGTTCCAACAAGATAATTATAGCCCTGAAATGAAAATCTGCAATAAATTTCACCAATATAGAACTCTGCTATAATTTCACAATTATATACCACGATAAATATTAAATGGACATTCCATCACACTTCTATTTAGAAATTTGGCACCATGTTCTATCTTTTCAAAATTCAATTCCTTATACAGTCATGGATTCTGACTCTGTTAATTTGCTCAAAAAGTATATATAGGCACTATTTAAAAATCACACACAAACAAGTGGGACACATACTCCATTGTCAAAAATTTCCAAATGAATTCTCCATATGCTAACTTTCTATAGATGGTTAGCCAACATGGTTGTGTGTATGTTAACTATGGGTAGACAGACAAAGGTAGAGGCAGCTCAAGCAGATGGAGGGAGGGTTACTAGCTCTAACTCCCTTCTCCTTCCTACTCATTTCTGCATTGCTAGCTTTAGAACAGTGGATCTCAAACTTTAATGTACAATAAAACAAACTGGGGGCACATTCTTGACCTCATCCACAGAAATTCATATTTAGTATGAGTGGAGTCAAGGGACTTGCATTTTTAGTAAGTACCCCATATAATACTAATGCAGATGTCCAGAATTCTGTGAAACAATGTTCTAGATATGTTTAAAGTTACCTGAAGGCCATAGGCAAGACTTTGTACGGAATCTGAAACTCTTTTGGGTAGTGTGGAATGACACATGGTATTCTGGCATACAGGTATTATCGAACTAACATGTGTAAGAATAGAATGCTTAAGCTTCTTGAGATAGCTTAATTGCCACTGAAGACAAAGGTTTTTTGTTAAATGGCATTTAACCTTTTCTGCTTCAGAGCTCAGGGAGAAATAGAAGTTATTTTTAAAAAGTGCTTTTAATATCCATGGGCGGAAATGGAGGTATTTTTATTAAGCATATCAGATTTTCCAATATGGTGAAAAACAGCAATTTAAACTCATGTTTTCATTTTTCACTTGTATTTACCTCCGCGTTTTTTGAGATTTTCAGTTTTCATTTTACGTCTGCTTCTAAATTCAGGCCCTTTAAAATCATCTTTGTCTTCATTCAGCACTGGCTCTGGTTGTACAATCACTGTACCTAGAATGATTTCATTTAAAAAACCATTACACATATTAAATGTGCAAGTGAAGTTCAAGACTTCAGTTCAGTTAAAGCCAACATCGCTGGTACATTGTCTGGTTCTTTCAAGCTTTCATTACTTGTATAAGGACCTCTCAAGAGTAAATAATACAGGGAAATAATAAAAGGGCCAGGTGTCAACAATCAGGTTACTTGTTGAAATATAATTCATGAAAACAGTAAGGGGAGGAATATAAACTGACTGTAATAGAAATGTGTGAATCAAGTAGAAAGCCTCAGCCCAGTTCTGAATTTTTTATAGTGCCTATCACAAAGCAATTATGAATATGAAGACCCATGCTAAGTTCATTAAAGTTTATAAAATAAGTGGACTGGGGGGGGGCATAAATTGACATGCTATTCTTCTCACAAACCAGATAATAAACACAGAAAAATATTTCTTAAAGGGTTGTTTTGTATTACTTTTGGGGGAATGCAGCGGAGGACAATCTGAGAAGTTTGTTCTGCTATCACTGCTGTGCCTATTCTGCAGCATTTCCCAACCAGTACGTTGAAGTTTCAGTTCCCTGCAAAGTCCTTAAAGAGCTTTAAACAGACTACTTTATGATACTTAACCTGAAGTGCCCTCTAACAATAAATTGTAGAATGAGAACAACTGTTGGTTCCCACTGAAATACTTCTAGAAAGAATGTCCTTTCTTAACTATAAAACATGTAGATTGAGAACAGAGGTTATTAATTTAAGTTTTCATTACATTCTCTCAAGACCAAATAGAACAGTGGCATGGTAAAAAAGGTCCAGGTCTCAAGTTTACCTACATTGCTGGGGCTTAGTAATTGGGCATTATTGTCAATGACTAAGAAAGTAAAAGCAGGTAGTTGTCAGGAGTTGTCTCTCTGAAACACGGGCCTATGTTATTCAACAAGCAGATTTTGGCAACTCATAGCATCTAGTTGTTAAACAAGTCTCTGAGCCTCTGAAAAAAAAGGATGAAGGGAGTACAGATTGTTGAGATTTTACAAGCTGTGGTAAATTTAAATACTCCCCATCAAAAAACTTTATTCACAACAACCATTTCATGTATATACTTTTAGAGAAGCCCCAACATTTGAGAACTAAAGATTTATAATTAACAAAATAAGAGAACTCTTTCTGAAGATTCTTCTCTAAACGGAAGAAAAGCAGCAGAGTGGAAAGAGCATTCACTAGCTTTGGATTCAGGCAGACATGGGTTCAAATCTTAGCTTCTCAACTTAAAGCAGAAAAAGTTCCTTGAGCTGTGAATTTGTTCCTTCATCTCTATAAGCAGAAACAACAGCTACCTTACCGGTTGTTTTAAGAATTAAATGAGTTAATTTTTTAAGAGTATGTTACCTATACATACTCAATATAGCATTATAACAATAATAATAACAATCCAGAATTAATCTTATGAAACTAGTCTATTTTTATTTGGTGGGGGAGAATTAAGCTTAGTTCATGTTAGTAAAATCCCATACTCACTTTCTTCCCCCATACCATTAAAAGAAAGCTTTGAACTACTAGCTCATAACAATCTGGTGGCCATCATCAACACTCCCAGTAACAACCACTGAGAATATAACAATCCAGAGTGAGTCACTGCCTATGAGACTCAGACTCATATATAAGCTGTTTCTGCCCTGGGCCACCAAAACCATTCCATAAAATTGTCATAGATGATTTGCAAAGCTACATAAATGATAGGTCCATCAGTTTTCTTTTCTCTTCTTCCTCTCATTCATTCCTTTACTTCATTTCATTTTTCATATTTTGTAACTCCTAATTTATCTTAATCAAGCAAAGTACTATCCCTCCCACACATATTTTTAAAACCCCCCATAATTTAAAAATGTGTCATGAAAATATAAATATAAACAGGTAACAAGCTTTAGCAAACACTGCAGTAAACTATCTGACTTTGAGAATAAATTTGAAAAATCTGCTATGAGCCTTAAACCTACTATTTAACAAAGAAAAAAACTCTAAAACTTTAACTCTTTGAAACACATCCCGAGTCATTCCCTCATCATCCAATCAGACTGCTCTCAGACTTGGGCTTTGAAAAGTCCAAGATTTCAAGTTGAATTTTCCCCCAATCTCATTAAGGAGGTTGTAAGGTTAGAAATGAAGCCACTGAAAGGTATGTGACAAGCTTTTTAAGGCAGATAATTGCAAGAAGTACACCTAAATTTATCTTTAATAGTTAATTCTGGCTCTTAGCCTTAGGGAATTTAAGAATGCATTTTAAAGGTTTTAAAAAAGTTTTCAGGAACAGTCAATTACATTTTTATATAAAGCAAGCACATTAACATTTACTGAACCAAAATGTATTAAACATTTTAACCTACTTTCATATTCAAGTATAATTTGCAAAGTAAAGCCTTTTTTCTAAAAACCAAAGAGAAAACAGATTTTGTTCTTTTCAAAGCTAAATGTATATTCTAAATGTTTAACCTCAATAACACATTATATACTGCCATACTAAACACATTCCCAGACCACCACTATCAAAATGCCAAGCTTGGTCTTTGACAAACAACTACCAGTAATCAAGTTCCAATTTCACAATATTATTTTTTAAAATATTTTTCAACTTTAACATCATATAAAAAATTAATACGAGGCGGGGCAAGATGGCAGACTGGTGAGCTGTAAGTTTTAGATACTCCTCCAGGAAAGTAGGTAAAAAGCCAGGAACTGCGTGGACTGGACACCACAGAGCAATCTGTCTTTGGGCATACTTCATACAACGCTCATGAAAATGTCGAACTGCTGAGATCAGCGAAATCTGTAAGTTTTTGCAGCCAGGGGACCCGCGCCCCTCCCTGCCAGGCTCAGTCCCGTGGGAGGAGGGGCTGCAAGCTCCGGGAACGAGAAGGGAGAACTGCAGTGGTAGCCCTTCTCGGAAACTCATTCTACTGATCCATACTCCAACCATAGATAGACTGACACCAGACACCAGAGAATCTGAGAGCTGCCAGCCCAGCAGAGAGGAGACAGGCATAGAAAAAAAAAAAAAATGACACGAAAAACTCCAAAATAAAAGCAGAGGATTTTTGGAGTTCTGGTGAACACAGAAAGGGGAAGGGCGGAGATCAGGCCTTGAGGCGCATATGCAAATCCCGAAGAAAAGCTGATCTCTCTGCCCTGTGGACCTTTCCTTAATGGCCCTGGTTGCTTTGTCTATTAGCATTTCAATAACCCATTAGATCTCTGAAGAGGGCCCTTTTTCTTTTTTTTTTTTTAATCCTTTTTTTCTTTATCTAAAACAATTATTCTAACAAGGCCAATACAGAAAGCTTCAAAGAATTGCAATTTGGGCACATCAAGTCAAGAGCAGAACTAAGAGAGCTCAGAGACAAAAGGCAATAATCCAGTGGCTGAGAAAATTCACTAAACACCACAACTTCCCAAGAAAAGGGGGGTGTCTGCTCACAGCCACCATCGTGGTGGACAGGAAACACTCCTGCCCATCGCCGGCCCCGTGGCCCGGAGCTGCCCCAGACAACCCAGTGTGACGGAGGTGCTTCAAATAACAGGCACACACCACAAAACTGGGCGTGGACATTAGCCTTCCCTGCAACCTAAGCTGATTGTCCCAGAGCTGGGAAGGTAGAGCAGTGTGAATTACCAAAGCCCCATTCAGCCATCATTTCAGCAGACTGGGAGCCTCCCTACACAGCCCAGCAGCCCAGAACTGCCCTGGAGGGACGGCACTCACCTGTGACATAGCACAGTCATCCCTCAACAGAGGACCCGGGGTGCAGAGCCTGGAAGAGGGGCCCACTTGCAAGGCTCAGGAGCCATACACCAATACCAAAGACTTGTGGGTCAGTGGCAGAGACAAACTGTGGCAGGACTGAACTGAAGGATTAGACTATTGCAGCAGCTTTAAAACTCTAGGATCATCAGGGAGATTTGATTGTTAGGGCCACCCCCCCTCCCCGACTGCCCAGAAACACGCCCCACATACAGGGCAGGCAACACCAACTACACACGCAAGCTTGGTACACCAATTGGGCCCACAAGACTCACTCCCCCACCCACCAAAAAGGCTAAGCAGGGGAGAACTGGCTTGTGGAAAACAGGTGGCTCGTGGACACCACCTGCTGGTTAGTTAGAGAAAGTGTACTCCTCGAAGCTGTAGATCTGATAAATTAGAGATAAGGACTTCAATAGGTCTACAAACCCTAAAAGAACACTATCAAGTTCAGCAAATACCAAGAGGCCAAAAACAACAGAAAATTATAAAGCATATGAAAAAACCAGACGATATGGATAACCCAAGCCCAAGCACCCAAATCAAAATACCAGAAGAGACACAGCACCTAGAGCAGCTACTCAAAGAACTAAAGATGAACAATGAGACCATAGTACGGGAGACAAAGGAAATCAAGAAGACTCTAGAAGAGCATAAAGAAGACATTGCAAGACTAAACAAAAAAATGGATGATCTTACGGAAATTAAAGAAACTGTTGACCAAATTAAAAAGATTCTGGACACTCATAGTCCAAGACTAGAGGAAGTTGAACAACGAATCAGTGACCTGGAAGATGACAGAATGGAAAATGAAAGCATAAAAGAAAGAATGGGGAAAAAAATTGAAAAAATCGAAATGGACCTCAGGGATATGATAGATAATATGAAACGTCCAAATATAAGACTCATTGGTGTCCCAGAAGGGGAAGAAAAGGGTAAAGGTCTAGGAAGAGTATTCAAAGAAATTGTTGGGGAAAACTTCCCAAATCTTCAAAACAACATAAATACACAAATCATAAATGCTCAGCAAACCCCAAATAGAATAAATCCAAATAAACCCACTCCGAGACATATACTGATCACACTGTCAAACACAGAAGAGAAGGAGCAAGTTCTGAAAGCAGCAAGAGAAAAGCAATTCACCACATACAAAGGAAACAGCATAAGACTAAGTAGTGACTACTCAGCAGCCACCATGGAGGCGAGAAGGCAGTGGCACGATATATTTAAAATTCTGAGTGAGAAAAATTTCCAGCCAAGAATACTTTATCCAGCAAAGCTCTCCTTCAAATTTGAGGGAGAGCTTAAATTTTTCACACACAAACAAATGCTGAGAGAATTTGCTAACAAGAGACCTGCCCTACTGGAGATACTAAACGGAGCCCTACAGACAGAGAAACAAAGACAGGACAGAGAGACTTGGAGAAAGGTTCAGTACTAAAGAGATTCGGTATGGGTACAATAAAGGATATTAATAGAGAGAGGGAAAAATATGGCAAACATAAACAAAAGGATAAGATGGCCGATTCAAGAAATGCCTTCACAGTTTTAACGTTGAATGTAAATGGATTAAACTCCCCAATTAAAAGATATAGATTCGCAGAATGGATCAAAAAAAATGAACCATCAATATGTTGCATACAAGAGACTCATCTTAGACACAGGGACACAAAGAAAATGAAAGTGAAAGGATGCAAAAAATATTTCATGCAAGCTACAGCCAAAAGAAAGCAGGTGTAGCAATATTAATCTCAGATAAAATAGACTTCAAATGCAGGGATGTTTTGAGAGACAAAGAAGGCCACTACGTACTAATAAAAGGGGCAATTCAGCAAGAAGAAATAACAATCGTAAATGTCTATGCACCCAATCAACGTGCCACAAAATACATCAGAGAAACACTGGCAAACTAAAGGAAGCAATTGATGTTTCCACAATAATTGTGGGAGACTTCAACACATCACTCTCTCCTATAGATAGATCAACCAGACAGAAGACCAATAAGGAAATTGAAAACCTAAACAATCTCATAAATGAATTACATTTAACAGACATATACAGGACATTACATCCCAAATCACCAGGATACACATACTTTTCTAGTGCTCATGGAACTTTCTCCAGAATAGATCATATGCTGGGACATAAAACAAGCCTCAATAAATTTAAAAAGACTGAAATTATTCAAAGCACATTCTCTGACCACAATGCAATACAATTAGAAGTCAATAACCATCAGAGACTTACAAAATTCACAAATAGCTGGAGGTTAAACAACACACTCCTAAACAATCAGTGGGTTAAAGAAGAAATATCAAGAGAAATTGCTAAATATATAGAGACGAATGAAAATGAGAACACAACATACCAAAACCTATGGGATGCAGCAAAAGCAGTGCTAAGGGGGAAATTTATAGCACTAAACGCATATATTAAAAAGGAAGAAAGAGCCAAAATCAAAGAACTAATGGATCAACTGAAGAAGCTAGAAAATGAACAGCAAACCAATCCTAAACCAAGTACAAGAAAAGAAATAACAAGGATTAAAGCAGAAATAAATGACATAGAGAACAAAAAAACAATAGAGAGGATAAATATCACCAAAAGTAGGTTCTTTGAGAAGATCAACAAGATTGACAAGCCCCTAGCTAGACTGACAAAAGCAAAAAGAGAGAAGACCCATATAAACAAAATAATGAATGAAAAAGGTGACATAACTGCAGATCCTGAAGAAATTAAAAAAATTATAAGAGGATACTATGAACAACTGTATGGCAACAAACTGGATAATGTAGAGGAAATGGACAATTTCCTGGAAACATATGAACAACCTAGACTGACCAGAGAAGAAATAGAAGACCTCAACCAACCCATCACAAGCAAAGAGATCCAATCAGTCATCAAAAAGCTTCCCACAAATAAATGCCTAGGGCCAGATGGCTTCACAGGGGAATTCTACCAAACTTTCCAGAAAGAACTGACACCAATCTTACTCAAACTCTTTCAAAACATTGAAAAAAATGGAACACTACCTAACTCATTTTATGAAGCTAACATCAATCTAATAACAAAACCAGGCAAAGATGCTACAAAAAAGGAAAACTACCGGCCAATCTCCCTAATGATATAGATGCAAAAATCCTCAACAAAATACTTGCAAATCGAATCCAAAGACACATTAAAAAAATCATACACCATGACCAAGTGGGGTTTATTCCAGGCATGCAAGGATGGTTCAACATAAGAAAAACAATCAATGTATTACAACACATTAAAAACTAGAAAGGGAAAAATCAATTGATCATCTCAATATATGCTGAAAAACAATATGACAAAATCCAACATCCCTTTTTGATAAAAACACTTCAAAAGGTAGGAATTGAAGGAAACTTCCTCAACATGATAAAGAGCATATATGAAAAACCCACAGCCAGCATAGTACTCAATGGTGAGAGACTGAAAGCCTTCCCTCTAAGATCAGGAACAAGACAAGGATGCCCGCTGTCACCACTGTTATTCAACATTGTGCTGGAAGTGCTAGCCAGGGCAATCCGGCAAGACAAAGAAATAAAAGGCATCCAAATTGGAAAAGAAGAAGTAAAACTGTCATTGTTTGCAGATGACATGATCTTATATCTAGAAAACCCTGAGAAATCGACGATACACCTACTAGAGCTAATAAATTTAGCAAAGTAGCGGGATAGAAGATTAATGCACAGAAGTCAGTAATGTTTCTATATGCTAGAAATGAACAAACTGAAGAGACACTCAAGAAAAAGATACCATTTTCAATAGCAACTAAAAAAACAAGTACCTAGGAATAAACTTAACCAAAGATGTAAAAGACTTATACAAAGAAAACTACATAACTCTACTAAAAGAAATAGAAGGGGACCTTAAAAGATGGAAAAATATTCCATGTTCATGGATAGGAAGGCTAAATGTCATTAAGATGTCAATTTTACCCAAACTCATCTACAGATTCAATGCAATCCCAATCAAAATTCCAACAACCTACTTTGCAGACTTGGAAAAGCTAGTTATCAAATTTATTTGGAAAGGGAAGATGCCTCGAATTGTTAAAGACACTCTAAAAAAGAAAAACGAAGTGGGAGGACTTACACTACCTGACTTTGAAGCTTATTGTAAAGCCACAGTTGCCAAAACAGCATGGTACTGGCACAAAGATAGACATATAGATCAATGGAATCGAATTGAGAATTCAGAGATAGACCCTCAGATCTATGGCCGACTGATCTTTGATAAGGCCCCCAAAGTCACTGAACTGAGTTCATAATGGTCTTTTCAACAAATGGGGCTGGGAGAGTTGGATATCCATATCCAAAAGAATGAAAGAGGACCCCTACCTCACCCCCTACACAAAAATTAACTCAAAATGGACCAAAGATCTCAATATAAAAGAAAGTACCATAAAACTCCTAGAAGATAATGTAGGAAAACATCTTCAAGACCTTGTATTAGGCGGCCACTTCCTAGACTTTACACCCAAAGCACAAGCAACAAAAGAGAAAATAGATAAATGGGAACTCCTCAAGCTTAGAAGTTTCTGCACCTCAAAGGAATTTCTCAAAAGGTAAAGAGGTAGCCAACTCAATGGGAAAACATTTTTGGAAACCATGTATCTGACAAAAGACTGATATCTTGCATATACAAAGAAATCCTACAACTCAATGACATAGTACAGACAGCCCAATTATAAAATGGGCAAAAGATATGAAAAGACAGTTCTCTGAAGAGGAAATACAAATGGCCAAGAAACACATGAAAAAATGTTCAGCTTCACTAGCATTAGAGAGATGCAAATTAAGACCACAATAAAACA